>NC_056623.2:54983541-55283541 GCF_002870075.4 Lactuca sativa
AACAACTTTGACCTCTAATTAAATAACTCATATTATACTTTAAATATTTAGACTTTTATCATATTACACTTTAAATATTTCTATTTTAATATAAAATATTTTTAATTAAGATTAGTATTAGCAATTAGTATATAAATATTTTATAAACTATGATAGAAATAATTAAATAATTAAAAATTAATTAAAACTATAATATAATTAAAAGGATAAAAATAAAATATATTAATAAAAACCAAAGGATTAATTGTTTAACTAGAAACTCCAATATTATTAAATAAAAACAAATGATCATTCACTAATAATAAAATAATAAATAAATCAATATCGGAGATGCCCTACCTTTAAAAAAATAACAATTAGTAAATAAGTTTTTAAAACCATAAAAACTGTATAATAAACAGATATTGAAACCCCTTTAAAAAAATAAAAGAAAATAGTCTATGCTGACATCATCTTACTCTGCCTCTCACATCAATTGCAGGCCTACCTCTTGAGTCTTGTAGAGAGAGTGACAAGTAGAAGGTCTAAGGTTTAACGTAAATAATTTTCTTTGAATTTGCATGATGAAAGGATTTGATGAAGTAATCAAGAGAACTTTGGGACCCACACTCAGCCATAGGCAAGACTAGGCGCGTGAAGTACAAACAAAGTATGGTGCGAGCGGTGGTGGCGTTGGCTTATAAATTCAATTCAACTATACACAAGAAAACACACAGTCATCCATATAAATGTATTTATAGGTTTCCCTCCTTCGTCACTTTGCCCCTTCACTTCACTTCACTTCACTTCATATCCCCTCCCCCTTTCTCTGCACAGAAGAGCCTCAGAAGAAAGAGCCTTGAGAAAGTGAACTAAATCCTTTCCTTAACCTTCACGCCTCCATTTTTACATCTCTTTTCTCTCACTTCTCATAAAACACTCTTTCTCTATCTACATTTAATTAATATCGTCAGAAAGACTTGCTCCCAACTAACGCACAATTTCCCTTCACTCATCACCCTTTTAAACTCACAGTCTTTGAAGTAAAAAAGAAAAGAAGCAGAGCATTTCTTGGATAACGGAGGGGTTTCTGTTACTTCCTCACTGAAACTCCCTTCTTGTTTCTTGTTTTCTGTTGTGAGGTTTCATCTTTCTTGATAAATCTTTGATGGGTTCTTGTGAAAAAGATTAAACGTTCATGAAGTTTGATGGGCCAATCATTGTGGGTGCTGGCCCTTCTGGAATAGCAGTTGCAGCTTGCCTTAAACAAGATGGCATCCCTTCTCTTGTTCTTGAGAGAAGTGATTGCATTGCGTCTTTATGGCAACATAGAACTTATGATCGTTTAAAGCTTCATCTTCCTAAACAATTCTGCGAGCTTCCATTGTTTGGGTACCCAAAGAATTTCCCAAAATATCCCACCAAAAAACAGTTTGTTTCCTACATGGAGGCATACGCAAAACACTTTGAAATCAAGCCGAGGTTCAACCAATCGGTGGCCAGAGCTGAGTTTGACGCTCAAGTTGGTGTTTGGAGGGTGAATACACAAGACTCTGTCTATGAATCACGGTGGTTGGTGGTGGCCACCGGAGAGAATGCGGAGGCGGTGGTGCCGGAGATTCAGGGAATTGAGAGGTTTGAAGGGGTTGTTAGACATACAAGTGAGTACAAAAGTGGGTGTGTGTTTAGAGAGCAAAGGGTTTTAGTAGTTGGGTGTGGGAATTCTGGCATGGAGGTTAGTTTGGACCTTTGCCGTTACAATGCAAGTCCTTTTATGGTTGTTAGAAACTCTGTAAGTTTATCATCACCACTCTTTCTTTTCAGTGTGTGCTTTCAGTGTTGTGTGTGTGTATCTAGTTATGATTAGGGAATTATTGCTCTAATTCTAAATGTCAAAGTCAATTACATTCGTCTTTTTCTTCACTTTTTGAAATGGATATTCCTTTTTAAAATTTAAAAAGATCACTATTTCAAAACTCAAAACATCTGACTTTCTTGTGTATTTCTTGAATCTTTTCTTTTCTTGTTTATAATCACTAAACTTTATGTTTTTCCATATTGGTATTTCATCTTTTTTCTTAAAGAATCCTTTCTTGACATAGAAATTTCTTTTAGTCGTAATAAAATCCGTAAAAAGCCTCTATATTTAATGAGTAGTTGCAATCCTTTTGATTATTTTAATGCTATAAAGACTTTCTTGACGTACTTTCTTTGACTTTGAGGGATGTTCATATGGTTGTTTTAATGTAATTACAGGTTCATGTTCTGCCTAGAGAGATGTTTGGATTCCCAACATTTGGAATTGCTATGGGACTTCTCAAGTGGCTACCTCTTAGGGTGGTGGATAAATTAATCTTGTTTATGGCCAATTTAACACTAGGAAACACCGATAAATTAGGCCTACGGAGGCCGAAAACTGGCCCCCTTGAGCTAAAAAACGCCACCGGTAAAACCCCAGTACTTGACACCGGAGCCTTATCTCTAATCAAATCCGGTAACATCAAGGTAACTATTGAAAGATTCAACACATGCAATAATGATTTGTAACGTACGATTCTTAAATCTTGTTTGTGTTTTATTGGAATGTTTGTAGGTTGTGGAGCAAGGAGTGAGAGAAATAACTAGAAATGGAGCCAAATTCATGGATGGGCAAGAAATTGCATTTGATTCGATTGTGTTGGCAACGGGGTATAAGAGCAATGTGCCATTTTGGCTCAAGGTAAATAGCATGGCATCCATTTAGTTCTTTTATCAAATCATGTATGAAATAAGTGTATGCTACATAAGAGACATGTTTCAAAATATGTACTTTGAATACAATACTTGTAATGTATTTTACTATTTGAATTTTATCTTATTCTCCATCTCACATCACTTTCCAAGTCTTACACATCGAGAAGCCTACAAAATGGTTTTTAGTAACCAAAAAGGTGAAAAACTGGTGGCACTTGTTTGGATGATTCTCAATCTCTTAACATTTTTGTTGTCATTTTATGATGTGTTAACATCAGCTAGTATTCTCATGATTATATTTCTCATTTTTTATGTCTTTTTGCTTAAAAGATTTAAATAGCTTACAAAAATGAAGTTTCTAAATCAAGAGTAATGTACTAGTTTTGATCCATATCCTACTAGTCATTGTAGGATTTTAGTTCTGGTTTTAGTAATTTCTACTCTGGGAGTAATGATCACCATATAATAATATTTTTTGTTAAAGAATCATAATTGAAATATGTTGTGCTTATAATGATCTCATTATTTTGTCCTTTGATAATGAGCTGGGTCATTGACCATGACCCACATCTTTCAGATATGTATGTGGCGTATAATTTATAAACTATAAAAATTTAATTTTTATTTTAGAAAGGTTAAGACTTAGGATCTGAATGTTTTAACTTTTTACTAGTTAAATATCTTTAATTTATTGTGTTAGATCATTATATCTTATGTTCTAATGTTTTTGTTCTTGTTCTTGTTTGATATAGGGAAGCGACTTTTTTACCAAAGAGGGAATGCCTAAAATGTCTTTTCCAAACGGCTGGAAAGGGGAGAATGGGTTATACACGGTTGGGTTCACTCGAAGGGGTCTTCTTGGAACCACATGTGATGCCCTTAAAATTGCCAAGGACGTTACTGGTCAATGGCGGTCAACGACTTGCAAACCCTAACAAAGAGTTAAATCGAAGGGATGTGCCAATATTGGAATAAAATGAACAAAGAAAGTAACATAATTAAATAGGGTTTTATTTTTCTTTAGAGGGTGGAGGGGTATGGTGATATTTACTTAGGGGGTATTATTTTGTAGTTGGAATGTTTACCAAGCAACATTGTGTTACTTCTTGGAGGGGTGATGGGGTTAAAAATGTAAATTAACAAGTTTTGTAGTTCGTTTTTTTGTTTTTTAATCTTTAAATGCATGACTCGGTTGTATTGTACATTCCATGCCTTCAATAAAGTTTTCTTTTTCTTTTTTTGTATTTTACCCTTTTTAATGTCATAATTATTTCATACCAGTTATCACCATAAAACATGTTTGAAAATATGTAGTAATATAATTATGGATATATACAGTAAAGTCCCAATATTTTCATCGATTAGACAAGAAAGTCCTAAACTTTATTTTTTTGACAGTAAAGTCCAAATTACCGGCAGTTTTTGACACTTTTACCATTTTTTCCCGGTTAGCCGGTAATTAGGACTTTTTTGTCAACAAAATAAAAAGTTTAGGACTTTCTTGTCAAATCGTCAATTACGACTTTACTGTCAAAAAAATAAAGTTTATGACTTTTTTGTCAAATCGTTGAAAATATTGGGACTTTAGTGTATATATAATTTTTTTGGTTAGAAATTTAATGGTATGATACTCTTTAAGCATAAGAGTTATTGAAACCTTCTCTAATCAGCTAGATCCTATTGAAATCCTTTACGTTTGCTTCTTGATAAATCGTTTTTTTAATCTCAACAAATAGATATTGAAAAAAATTGAGATAATCAAGAAAAAAAGAAAGAACCAAGGTTATGTTGGCTTTTTGCAGTCTCAAAAATGGAGAAATTAGAAACCTAAAAAAACGAAATTGCCCTGGCTTTATACAAACACAAACAACACATGTCTAGTCAAAAGGGTGTGAATGTGGAGAAAGGAAAGAATGGCAATTTCGTTTTTTTTTGGTTTCTTATTTCTTCATTTTTGGAGTTGCAAAAAGTCAACACTACCCTGATTCTTTCTTTCCTTCTTTCTTGATTATCTAAATTTTTTTCAATGTCGGTTTCTTGAGATTAAAAAAACGATTTAACAAGAAGCAAAATGTTAAGGATTTCAATACGATCTAGCAGATTAGTGAAGGTTTCAATAACTCTTATGCTTAAAGAGTATCATACCATTAAATTTCTAACCAAAAAAAGTTATATATACACTAAAGTCCCAATATTTTCAACGATTTGACAAAAAAGTCCTAAACTTTATTTTTTTGACAGTAAAGTCCTAATTGACGATTTGACAAGAAAGTCCTAAATTTTATTTTTTTGACAAAAAAATCCTACTTACCGGATAACCGAGAAAAAAGGGTAAAAGTGTCAAAAACTGCCGGTAATTTGGACTTTACTGTCAAAAAAATAAAGTTTAGGACTTTCTTGTCAAATCGATGAAAATATTGGGACTTTACTGTATATATCCCATATAATTATACTTTACAATTCTGCGTCTAGCTCAAAGGTTTAAAGCAGTCAAAAAGACGTTCAAGTATTGAAGAGCTAATTCTCGGTCTAAAGAACATTAGGAGTGCAATGATCAAAAGAAAAATGAACGAGCTTGAGTTTTGGTAAAATCAAGGCCCTTGGACTCAACAAACAATTTCCAAAATTAAAAAAAAAAAAAAAAAAAAAAAAAAAAAAAAAAAAAAATCGGTGAAATAGGCAAGAATAAAATGGGTCATTAAGACTGATAAAACACTTCCTTCTTCCATGGACTATGGTATCATCCATGAAAACAAAGGTCCCGTATCAACGGTTTGACTATTAATGAGCGTGGGTCACTAATTCAAATGCTATTAAAGAAGTGATATGGAGTTTCTTTTCCTCCAAATGATGAGTCTTCCTTCTATAGATCGTAATGGATTACCAAGAAAATGATATGGAGATTTCAAACCCGATGGATTTACCTTTAAGTTTCTTACAAAAATTTATGACTTGGGAAAATACGATTTTCTGAGGTTTATAAAGGATTTTGAAATCTCAGGCTAATTCAGTTGGGTAACTAATGCTTCATTTATTTCACTCATTTTGAGAGTTCAAGATCCACACTCTCTTAGAGACTGCTATCATTGTTCTCATATTCACCCATGCGATAAGAGTTTGGTGGATGTGGTGTAAAATTCATAAAGTAGGTTCAAACTTTGCACACCTAAAATATTACAAGTGTTACATGATTTACCACCCATATGATGGGCCCTAGGATAGGTTCGATGAGGGTCATACATAGGGTACAACTTACCCTTTAGACATTATTGGCCAATCAACCTTATTGTGTGTTGGTACAAAGCATAATCTGAGTTACTAGCCAACTGTTTCAAAGTGGTTTATTGCTTAGGTCATTGACCCTAGTAATTGGCGTATGTGGAACATAGAAACGTGCTTGATGAACAACTCATCATTTATAAGTTCTTTTCTTGAGCAATGAAATTCATTAAGAAAACGATGATATTTAAAATGGATTTTGATAAGGGGTTTGACTCTTTAAATTGTAGTTACCTTGATTCATGATGAAGAAAATGGTATTCATACACACTTGAAGAAATTAGATTAAAGGTTGCCTCTTTTTTTGTACAACTTTAATTTTGGTAAATTATTACCATGCCAATGAATTTGTTATAAGTAACGATGTTTGATAAGGTGATCCACTATCTATCACAACTAGCATTTTAGGGCTAGAAATTCCTATCTATATACAACTAGCATCCTTTGAGTAAATATGTAACACTATGTGTCGTATAAGTTACTTTCAATACAATACGAATTTATACATCCAAAACAGTGTTTCCAAGTCGAAACTTCTTCGTGTAAGCCCAAAAATCAAATCTAATAAGTTATGTGCATTCAACTTTGGGCCTTAACTCAAAACTCTCTTATTGGGCCTAATAGGCTGGTAACTCCTCAACTTGGTTCTTTAGGCCATAAACCTCCTAATGGACCTTATTGGGCCATGATGGATTATTTTAAGACTTAATTGCGCCAATACCCTTCATGAAGCATTTGTTGGGCTGAGAACACAATTTGGTTCGAAAGCCCACATGTAGACCCTAACGGATCGAAAATCCTTATTTGGGCCCAATACAATTTCAAATTACCTTCAAGCCCAAATCATTTCTTCTCCCCCTCTCAAACTCGATTCGGTTATAAAAAAAAAAGATAAATTGTGGGTTAATAGTGATGACACCTCACTAATGCATGGTGGAAACGCATACACATTGTCCACCATACTTCTATGGACCTTATGCTTAACCTCCATGTAATTACCCCTTAACCATCTCTCTCTTCTCCCTCTTAAACCAGCCGATACCACCCCTCCTCATCACCATCTTATTTTCAAACTTCAATCCTATTTTCCATATCTCCTCAACACTCTAAAATCCTCTCACTTTTTCCTTCTAAGAACCGTGATCTTGTGAGTGCTTTTAAGTATTCTTCAACAAAGATCATAACTTGGTACGTCACTTCACACTCAAGTCGTTTTCAATCAATCTTATGCTAGAAATCTTTCCTCAAACCACTTTAATTCGTGTACATGCTTCTTTAGAGCCCCTCAACACCAAAAACCTCCTCAAGAAGCTAGCTAAGACCGGAACCACCTTCATTATCCTCTTCACAACCAAGAAACCCAAGGTGAGCTTCATACCCCTTGTCTTTCGTGATTTACTATCTTTTGGGGGGGAGAAAACAAGCTAGTTTTGTGTAAGATCTTGTTATGTATGCTTGCATGTGTATTGTAACACCCTGAATTCAGGAGGCCTAGAAGGGAAAGGAAACCTCAAAAGAGGAAGTGACTCGACGAGTAGATGGATGACTCGACGAGTAGGAGCGCGATTTTGGTCGCGGGTTAAGTGACCTACTCGACGAGTCAGAGGACTGACTCAGCGAGTTGGCTAGGTTTTGGGAAAACCCTAAATCGGGAGTTGGTGCCCTATTTAAGCATCTTATTCTCATTCTATCAGCCTCATTTGTAGCCTCCATTGTCAAGAACCTGTCCCACGAAAACCTAGTGCTCTCTTTGAGTGTGTGAGCCTTTATTAAAGGATTTAGAGTATTCTTAAAGTCTAGAATAAGAAGAAGGAGGTTGGAGGTCCAAGGAGAAGGTTGTAGATCCAGGAAGTTTGCTTCGTCTTCTTCAATTTCTAGTAATCAAGTTCTCACCTTGACTTCTAGTTTGTTTGATCTCCTTATGTCCCTTTTTATGGAGTTTATGGTCCAAGAAGGATGTCTTGTGGGATTTAGACGTCCCCAAGCTAGATCCTTCCAGATTTAGAGGTGTTCAGAGTAGTAAAGACATAAAGGTGAGAGCTTTATGCCATTATACCTCTCCATGCATAGATTAAGTGGTTATTATGGCCTTTTGAGCAAAAAGGGCCATGCAAAGGTAGCAACTTAACTTTGTGTTATATCCCGAACCTAAGAGGCCAGATCTGGGTCTTGGATGCCTTGAGCTTGTCTGAAATCGTCTGAATAGTGTGTGTGAAATACAGAGACTCGACGAGACGGTTGTGGGACTCGGCGAGTCAGGCAAGTTCTTGCCCCAAAACCCTTATGTTAAGGGTATGAGTTGAGATTGGAAAGGGACTCAGCCAGTCTGAGTCCATAATGGTCATGAAGTTCATTGTACTCGACGAGTTCAAGGAAGAACTCGGTGAGTCTAAGGCAATCTCCTTAGTTATGATGATGGAATCGACGAGTTGTTCATACAACTCGGCGAGTCACAGACTAGACACATTCATATGTGGATGATGAACTCGACGAGTTCAAGGATGAACTCGACGAGTCGGTTGAAGATGGTCCCGATAGTATGGTTGAGGAGGACCCATCGAGTTCTTGCTAGACTCGACGAGTTGAGTCGAGGGATGTATTGGGTTGTAGGGATATGAACTCGATGAGTTGGTAGACCAACTCAGCGAGTCAGGTCAACTGGATGTTGACTTTGACCGTTGACTTTGACCAAGTTTGAACAGGGTTGACTTTTGGAATATTATGGTCTAAATGTTGTTTGCGTATTGATAGTTCGGCAAGCCGAAGGGTCAACAGTTCAAAAGTGTCGGTTAGCAGTCAGAAGTGTTCAGAAAATCTTCAGCGAAGCGAGGTGAGTCTCCTCACTGTGTGCATGGGTCTACGGCCATAATGTCGGCCCATTATGTTCATGTTTATGTTTTGCTTATATATAGAAGGAAGCCCTAGGGGTTAGCCCTAGGCAGTTATTGATATATGTTCCGCGTTACGACCTGATGTCGGGCGAGGTCCGAGGAATGATAGGATGCTAGAGGTCTTTGTGATTCTTGCATGTGTTGGGATGATAGGATCCGGACCGAGGGTCCGATGTTGGGGTAAGCCCGAAGTACGTTAGATAATAGTATGTTTTTGGTCCGGGGGTCGATGTCGGGGTATTCCCGAGGAAGATTCTTATGTAGTGCGTTAGAGTATACTTGTTGGCTTCGTGATACTTATATGTGCCTGGTAGGGAGGTGAGTGTGGGCGAGGTCCCGTATCTCATCACTGGCTAAGTATGGATGGGGTTCCATATCTCGATATTTGCTGAGCAGGGGCGAGGCCCGTGGTAGGAAGGATGTGAGTGTGGGCAGGGGCCCGTATCTCACTACTAGTAGGAGGGTGGATGGGGTTCCACTACTTCAGTAGCAGACCAGGGGCAGGGCCCAAGTTAGGCGAGGCCTTAGATCAAAGTATGGTTAGGGAATGTTTATGAATGTTTCAGTATGTTATTTGATCATATGTATGTGTATGGAGGGCGAGGCCCGGAGACAGGCGGGGCCTACGGGAAACTAATATGTATACCGAGCGGGGCTCGATGCCAGGTGGGACCTGATAACGGATGGGGTCCAATGGCTGGCAAGACCCAATGCAGCGGGCAGGGGGCCAGTATGTGGTTATGTGCTCAGAATTATGTATGGCATGTTTGGATCACTAGATATGTATGGTATGTGGTAGGTTGGGGAACTCACTAAGCTTCGTGCTTACGGTTTTCAGTTTTGGTTTTAGGTGTTTCCGATAGTGGAATGAAGAGCTCGGGATGATCGCATGGCACACACCAAGAAGTTTAGTCTGGGTTTTTTACTCTGATGAAATGAATAAGTGTTTTGAGAAAAATACTCTGATTTGTCATATAATCCTTTTTAGTATGTTTGAAACGATATAATGCTATGGTTAGTAATATTTTTAAAGAAATTTTTGGTCATGATTTTTGGGATGTTTCATGTATGTTTGGTATAATATATGTGTTATTATGTTGTGATATTATGCTAAAAACTCCAAAATTTCGAGATTTACTCAAGCCTTGAAGTTGTTGGAATAACTTACATTATGTAGCTTCTTATGGTTGGTTAAAGAGGCTAAGAAAGCTTGAATATTCAAAATAAAACTAAAGAAATCATAATAAGGGGCCATATTTGCTACTTTTCATAAAGGTGGGCTTTTATTGACATTCACGGTTCTAGTGAGCCAAAAATGTCATTTTTCGTAAATATGAGCTTTTATTGACATGCACGATTATATTGGGCCTAAAGTGTCATTTTTGTTAAAAATGGGCTTTAAATGACATTCACGGTTTTGTTAGGCCTAAAGTGTCATTTTTGATAAAATGGGCTTTTATTTGACATTCACGGTACTTATGGGCCAAAAGTGTCGTTTTTAATAAAAATGGATTTTATTTGACATTCACAGTTTAATGGGCCAAAAGTGTCATTTTGTGATAAAAGTGGGCTCTTTGTGTTATTTTCGATATTTTGGGCCAAAAAAACTAATTTTGATAAAAATGAGCCTTTTATTGTCAAATTTGGTATTTTGGGCTAATATGGTCATTTTTAGTAAAAATGGGCTTATATGACATTTCTATATAAAATGGACCAAAATTTGATTATTTAGTAAAATGGGTCACTTTAACAATTTGTACCAAAAATTGGACCTTATATGACACTTTTATCCTAATTGGGCCTCATAATGTCAATTTTGTGCTAAATGGGCCATAGCATCAATTTTATAGAAAAAAAAAATTGGGCCTCTCGGGAACATATCGCTAACAATCGTCTATTTTGATAACAACGATGAAACAATGAACTATTCTGACACTCTCGATAAAAAATGATTGCATTTTTACTATTTATGAGTTATAGTCAAAGATATACACTCGTAACATTATTTTTAATGCTAAAATAATGAAACACATTATTTGCGTAAAGATGTCATTAAGGCTCTTGTGAGACGCACCTTCATCGTACCTACCTTAGTGTACTCCGTAAGTCTTGTAGTTATAACCAGAGTCTTCTGGAGGGAGAACGAGAATTTGTGTATAGATCTATACGGGGTTGACACCCCACACCTGAGTTGCTCGCTACAGCTAGACAAGCCAGTCTAGCGTAACAAATGTCTTCTACGAAACTGACGCCTGAAGAACGTCAAGACAGACACTCCGTCCTATTAGTATGCTTATAACGACTCACATAGAGAATAACAAAACTATTATAAGTTTTACGCTGAATATACATACCACTTAGTTTTTTGAAAGGTATAAACACTGTGTTGATTATTTGCACGGTCCACCTCACTCCGGTCTTTGGGTTTAAGAACACAATTTCTCATGACGCAGAAAATACAGGATTTTCTGGGAATCACTCCCGATACATTTTTCAAATAAGATAAAACAAGGATACACATGCTATAATACGATATTTGAAACAAAACTCAAAAACTATTTTTTTTACAAAAAATATCAGATTTTCTGGAGTTTGCAACTAATACAAAGTTTTTCTTACAAATATGCTTATGAACTCACCAACATTTTATATGTTGACGCTTTCAAAATAACTTGTATTCTTAGGAACACATTAAGAAGGTTGGCAGCTTTGGACTTTTTGCATGTTGTTGTATTTTGTTTCCATCATACACTTGATATTTTTGGGATGTAATTTTTTCAACAAACACAATGATGTAAACTATGTATGTTGTTATATTTTATGCATGGTGATGATGATGTCTATGTTTCATTTATACACACTTAATATGATATTACAAAATGAAGTCATTCGCCCCCGGACGTTTCCGCCGTTCCGGTTCGGGGGTGTGACAATATTGCCTTTCCTCTTCATCATTGTCATAGAAGGGCTTAAAATAGTTATGAAAGTGATGTAACACTCGAGTTTGGTAAGTTTCACATTTAACACCTTTTTATCTAAAAGTGTTGCATTTTGGTCCTTAAGCTAGTACGTGGGGGCGTACTAGCCTGATATCTTGATCACAGATCCCATCCACGTACGTTGGGCGTACGTGGAGTATGCATGGCGTACATGAGCATGAGTGAAACCCTAATTTTTAAGGTTTGCACCCTATTTAAACCTTATGATAGCCTTATTTGGTCATGTTTAGCCAGCCTCCACCTTCCTTTCCCCTGAAACTGAAACCTTAGTTTATTTTTGTGAGTTTTGAGCCTTAAAGAGTGTTTGTTCGTGGTTTCTGAAGGAGAAGAAGAAGAGGAACATTTTGAGAGGTGTCTTGAGCTTAAAGATATGGGGTTAGCGCATCATTTGCAAGCTTTTTGAGGTAAAAAGCTCACATATTGATAATCCATGATGCTAGATCTAGTCATGTTGTTATTTTATGCATTTTGAGTCCTTAGAGTGATTGATGAGCTTCTTGACTCACTTCAGAAGTATTGGTGTTGGATCTAGGCTTCTTCTGGCCCCCTTGTTCATACAAATGCAAGCTTTATGGTGTATCTTGAACTATGTGTGTGTTAAGACCTTTGTTAAGCTCTTCTTGAGCTCTTGAGCCCCATTAAGCCATGCATGTGTGTAAAGTTGCCAACTTTACATAATAAGTGATCTTATAGAATCATATCTGAGAGTTTGTCTTGAAGTCTCAATGGATTAAGTGCTTAATGGAGCGGGGTGGCCAATTGGGGAGTATGTTAGGCGTACCAAGCTGGTACGCTGTGCGTACTAGCCCTAAAGGGTGTACGCTAAGCGTATAAGCTGAGTACGCCCCACGTACTCAGCAGATGGACTTTTTGGGCTTGCATTCTCGGTTTAGGCCATAGGTTAGGTGTTCTTCATTTGGGCCTTGTTGGGCCATTAGATTTATGACTTGGGCTTTTGGCTAATGTCTTGGGTTCTTTGGTTTTAGGCCCATGATGGGTTTGGGCCCAATTTGGAAGATTAGGTCATATTTGGGATTTGGGTTATCAAATAGAATTTGGGCCTTTATATTAGTTGAATTGGGCCTTGGTCATGGGCCAAGTTAGATAAAGGGAAAATTTGTCTTTTGCCCTGATGATGGGCCCAATTCTTTAGACTGATGGTTATGGATTTGGAATCCAATTATTAATTGGATGTTATTGGTATTGATAACATGGGGATTATCGGACCAGCAGACAGAGATTTATCTGAGTGACTCAGCAGCTTGAGGTGAGTTTTATTACTGGTTTTAGTGGGTCGAAGGTACTGATGCCGGCCCATGGTTTATTATGTTAGGATTCTAGATGACTGTGTGACTCTTGCATGTTTTATGCGTTGGTATGTATACTAAACTGGGCTCGATGTTGGGTGAGTCCTGATGAGTGTATTGTATGCTATTGTCTTTGTGATTATCGCATGTGTTAGCCTGATTAAGTTTTTATATGTTTATATGTATACCGGATGAGGCCTGATGTCAGGCGGGGCCTGATGATTGATAGATCTGTAAACCGAGCGGGGCCCGAGGCCGGGTGGGACTCGATGTCGGGCGAGTCTTGATGAAGGGCGGGGGCCTATTATGTGTTTATTATGTATGGTATGTGGTAGTTTGGAGAGCTCACTAAGCTTTGTGTTTACGGTTTTCAGTTTATGTTTCAGGTACTTCTGGTGCAAAGGGGAAGAGTTCGAGGTGATTGCAGTGCACACACTATTTGTTCCACATTTTTATGATTACTCTGATGTTTTATGATTAGGATGATATATTTGGATTTTCTATGAGTATAAAGATGTTTAGATAATTCTTTTGGCTAATTAAACATTAAAAAATTTTGGTCTATATTTTTATGACGTTACAAGCGGCATGTCAGAACAAGGTATACCATGGCGTCTCTTTTGTTAATAATAAGCCCTATTTGTCACACCTCATGTATGTCGTTGATGTGTGGTTCAGTGGGGAATGGTTCTTTGTAAATATGCTTAATTTAATTGGATGCTTAGATGTTTCTATCAAGTATCCAACCTAAATGTAAGCTTTCACAAGATTAAGATTTAGCATATTAGTTTTTAAAGCCTTGAAATATCTAGACTTGCCTCCATTGTAAATTTGGAGTCCTTATTGGATCGAATATGAAGCTTGTAAAAAGTTGGACCATAATCATTGATAGTTTCCGTCACACCCCTGGCCGGCGACAAAAGCGTCGGGGTATTGACATAACGTTGGATCACAATTAACACACACATAGTGAACAATACAAAAACTTATAATAATATTACATACCTTCATAAATCTTACTACAAGGATTACATTGTTTGGAACTCTGAAAGTATGATAATATAGAACAAGTTCAGCAAAACGTAATTCAAAATAAAACAAATGTGTGAACATATCGGCCAACAATAAAGACAAGGAAATAGATTTTCCATGAAACACGAAACGTGTACTCCAGCTCCTAAGTTCCTGAATATACATGCGTTCAAAATACGTCAACAAAAATTGTTAGTGAGTTCCACAAGTTTTGATTCTACGTACTTTGATAACCAAAAGTGTGTTTTCTATAAATATAATTGAATATCAACTTATATAAATTAAACGTATTTTTTCTAACTAAAAAGTGTAAAATGAATTGTTTAAGTGCTTGTAATCCCATACAAGTGAGGGTGTTGTTTATATTAAAAATTATTAAGTATAAGTATAAGTTAATAAACAATAAAAGTCATATCGTAAAGTTTATTAAGTATTATTTTACTTAATAAATTAACCGACACTTATCTATTGAGCAAAATATTCCCAATATATATAGTCATATTTCAACTTGTATGGGTATTCAAACTTTGAATAAATACTATTTCAATTCTATACGTGCGTTTTTAGAGTGTACTCCGGGTCAATAATGAGTTTATAACCAAACTATGGACAAGAAAGCTTTTGAAAAAGCACTGCAGAAGGGGAGTGACGAGAACATCACCAACGCTTCATCTACGTCATGAAAAAAATGTAGAGAACGAACATTAATGTCCATTTCAACTTGTCAGACGTAGGTTCTAGCTAGCAACCACAGATGGGGTTGTCAACCCGTATAGATATATACCAAAAGTTTCACACTCCTTACGTGTGTCATCCTCATTTTTACGACCAGAAACGACTGATTTGTTTATTTTTATTTAATCAGGGTATTCTTTTAAAAAGATTGATTATGCGGAATTTGTCCCAAAAACATGATAATAATATTGTTAAATCATTTTCGAAGAAATGTGTTTTATTTATAAAACTCGGCATGTCATCGTCAATACAAAAAAATAAGCATACACAAGTCTTACGTTATCTTAGACTAACAGAATACATCTCCTTGAATCTCTCATCATGCATGCAACTTTGTACTATTACCTGTGATACAAAGAAGCTAAGTGGATCAGGTTGGGAAACCTGGTGAGTACATAGGGTTTTCAACCACCATATTATAATCTTTATTTATATATATTCTTCGGCATTAAAATTTTCAAATAACCTAATTACCCCACTCTCGTTATCTTCACTTCCTAATCCTAATATGATGATCTCGAGGGATATTTCTTATCAGACTTTTATTAACAAGAAACTATAATTCCTAGATTCATTAGGCATGGAAATATGATATTACTTTGGGTAAACATGGCAAAATGACAATACATTAGTACTTTGGATAGGCACAACAGTACAATACTTGGCTAGGCACGAGAGGCACGACAATACAATAGTACTTCGAATAAACACGAAGGTACAAAAGTACTTGGGATAGACACGACAAACACGGCTTATTATTTTGCACAGTTCTCACCAACCTAGCACAACTACTGTCTCACACGACTCTAGCATGAACTCTCATTTATTATCTCACACGACCCATTATACCCAATCATATTATTAAGTTTGATAATATATATTTAGTTTAATGAAATAATAACTATATCAAGTTACACACACACACACACATATATATATATATATATATATATATATATATATATATATATATATATAAACACAACAAGACAACGCACATAGAATTTAAGCGATTAGAATACTTGTATCTATGTGTAAGTTTGAAAGTAACTATGCATTCACCTGATAAAAGTAGATGATTGATGTTAGGGCAGCGCTTCGCCTTAACACTTTTCCAAACGACCTAGATGCATATATTGCTAAGTCTTAGTTTCGTGATCCTGGAGACTATAATAATTATAGTCTAGATTTTGAGATAGTCCTAATGTCTGCTGATCTATAGTTGATAAGGGATAACCATGTAGGATCATATCGGAGGTAGGGTCCGTTTGGTATACAGTTTGGAAATCCCACTTTAATAACCTCACTAAATCCAGCCAATATATCATCCTCGTAAGTAGATCAATCAGTATAATGACTTGTAATTACTGATAAATCTTATTTATAGGTTCATAATAACGACTTATAACTATAAATATAAGTTAAACAGAAAGAATGAGACTGTAACTTAACTTACAAACATTTCTTGGACAAAAATCCCAAAATTGCACTAGTAGAGATTCTACTTGCTGGCTATTACTACTTCAGGGATCGCAAGGCCTCACCGAAGGCTAAAACTAAGAGAATATGGGCTAGAATCGAAAGCAACTTGAGAGAGAAGAACTTTGGGAGGTGTGGGAAGAGAATGAGGCTTGACCTCCTATTTATAGCCATTTGGGGGTGCGTGGCGTGCAAAAGGAGTGCATGTCGTGCATTTTAAGGCTATGTCTCCCCAGCCACTTTGTGCCACGTGTCGGCCTCTCCGTGATTCGCGTTTTCATATTCTAGAAGTATGTGGCGCGCACCCGGCGTGCACTACGCGGAGTGTAAATCCCAGATTTTGTAAATTCCATAACTTCTTCGTACGGACTTCAGTTTTGACTTTGTTTTTTCCACGTGTAGCTCTCAATGAGTACTACAACTTTCCTTTAGGCTCAATCGGCTAATTTTGACTTTATTTTTAGCCCTTATTTTTATCTGATTTAATGATTTTGCAAAAATCATAGCTCTTTCATAATGACTCTGATTTTTTTGTTCCTTTTACCAAAATTCCTCTCTTAAAGAATACTATGACTTTCATTTTGGTGACTTCACCCAAAATTCAATCATTCTCTTCCTACCTTTTAACGTCCCACATTCCTTGTGCGAGACTGACTTTTATATCTTTATAAAAATCATATGTAATTCATATAGAGTCGGATTTCTACGAAATTCATATTTTTTGAATCGGGACGAAATGTACTATATATGCTTTGGCGTATTTATTTTTACGATTTACGGACGAAACGGCTGATTTTTCCTATATATTTCTTAATAGGAAACTTGTATTATATGTTAAATTCTTAACCCGATTCTGTGTGTGTTACATTATGGATTAACAGTTATAACACAGATGGCTTTACTAAGTTTTCGTATTCTTAGTTAATGAAGAGTACTTCTCATATAGGAAATCCTGAGTTTAACAAATCTAAAAGTGTGCGTGCATTTAAGTCCCAAACATTAGTTACAAGTTTATGAGACTATTATTTGTTCAAATCATTTAAAAATGCTAACCCAAGTCTTAAAACTTAAAGTATAAACTTTATTAGACTTGGCGTTCAAAAACTATATCAAGGTTTTCTAACAAAAACCACGCAGCAAAATGTTTGGATTTTAACCAAAACCAGATTTCAACCAATATAAAATCAACCATAACAAAGCAAATATGTAGTTTATAAAGCAAATATATATATATATATATATATATATATATATATATATATATATATATATATATATATATATATATATGAAACATCCCAAAAATATGATCCGAAAATTTTATTTTTAATATAACAAAATCGTAAAACTGAGTATCACATAATAAAACCATACGTGCGTATCTCAAAACCATACTAAAATACTGTGAGAAAAACTGTGTCACAACTGTATCAAAACATATCTAAGAAACTGAATCAACTCCCAGGACAAAAACTGAAGCTGTGGTGTGTGCGGTGCCATCATCCCGAGCTCTTCCCTTTACTTGCGGAAGTACCTGAAACCAAAACTGAAACCGTAAGCACGAAGCTTAGTGAGCTCCCCCAAACTACCACATACCACACAATAACAAATAAAGCACATACTGGGCCTTGCCCACTGCATCGGACCGAAGTCCGGAACTAGCTGCATCGGACCAAAGTCCGGAACTGACTGCATCGGACCGAGGTTCGGAACTGACTGAATCGGACCGAAGTCCGGAACTAGTTGCATCGGACCGAAGTCCGGAACTGACTGGGACCTTGTCCCCCTACATCGGACCGGAGTCCGGAACCAAATGCATCGGACCGAAGTCCGAAACTGTCTGAACATAGCATAACATAAACACATATTTGCTAACATAACATATATACTGCATCGGACTGAAGTCCGGAACACATAACACAAAACATGCTTGAATCACAAAGACATCAAGCACTCTAACTACTGCATCGGATTGAAGTCCGAAACTATTGCTAACTAAACGGGCCGGCATTGTGGCCGTAGACCCGTTCCTACTGGAAGTAAACTCACCTCGTGAACTGGCTGCTGAGTGTATGGCTCTGGAAGCTATCTGCTGCTGCTCCGGTATCTCCCCGGCTACAATTCCATAAACACAATCAATCAAATACTAATCACTGTATTGGGGTAAAATGACTCTTTTACCCCTGGTCAAAGTCAACTCTCCCTGTCAAAGTCAACCTACAGTTGACCTGACTCGCCGAGTTGGGCCGCCAACTCGCCGAGTCCCTATTCTCACTTCTCAACCCTACTCGCTGCTACTCATCGAGTATGGCATCAACTCGACGAGTTCCCTTTCGATTCTAAAACTCAGACTATCTGCATCCGACTCAACGAGTTGTTCTTGAGCTAAGAAGATTGCCTTAGACTCGCCGAGTCGTATGAACAACTCGTCGAGTCCCTCCATTACTGAGTTTGACCTCCAACTCACTGAGTCCACTATACTACTCACTGGTCCCCACTCAGCATCACTCAAAAGGGGAAAAATCGGGGACTCGCGACTCGACTCGCCGAGTCGTTCTTCCGACTCGCCGAGTCGCATGCATGCAGCTACTCTAAAATCGATTCTGCTTGAATCCAGCGCATAAAACTTATAGATCTGGGCTCCCTTAGCTCGATTAACACGTAAAGATTCTATCTTTACGTGCCCATATGCACCCATGAAGATTAAAAGGCTCAAAAAGCACAATAAAGGCTAGATCTAGGGTTCTCAGGCGAGGAAACTTCGAAAAGGCACTAGATCAGGGCTCTAACACTCCTAAATGAACAGATCTAGGGATATCTCGACCCAACAAGGCATCCATACAACTATAAAGCTTGGAAAATACATTAAACTAGCCTTAGAGGTGTTCTAATGGAGGTTTTAAGTACAAAACAGGGTAATTCCGAGACATACCTCAATGAACTCTGACTTTGGCCTTGGATCTTTGCTCTACTCTTCCTCCTTTTGGTCCTTTCTTCTTTTTCTTCTTTAATCCTTCAAGAATCCACACAAAAATACTTAAATAATACAAGGAATTGTTTAGGGTTTCTCACAGGCTCTCTGAGGGTGAAGGAGGTGAGTTTGGGGCACATAACATTGCTTAAATAGTGAGCAAACTCGGGGATTTAGGGTTTCTTCCTGGCAGGCGGACTCGCCGAGTCCTGAATATGGACTCACCGAGTCGCCGACTTACACGTGCTCGAAATCCAGTCCCTACTCGACGAGTCGGGCTATAGACTCGTCGAGTCCTTCTTGAAAACTTCTAAATAAATACCA
Source organism: Lactuca sativa (assembly GCF_002870075.4). NCBI lineage: Eukaryota > Viridiplantae > Streptophyta > Magnoliopsida > Asterales > Asteraceae > Lactuca > Lactuca sativa. The sequence continues at coordinate 55,003,271 of NC_056623.2, forward strand.
TGGAAGCAACATAATAGAGATGGGTCGTTACAATTCTCCCCCACTTGTCTCAGACTTCGTCCTCGAAGTCTGCTACGGCTGAATCTACAAATAACTCCGGGTAGTGCTGTCTCAACTCCTCCTCAGCCTCCCACGTCCACTCAGACCCCTTCCGGTGCTGCCACTGCACCTTCACTAACTGAATTACCTTGTTCCTCAAGGTCTTTGTCTTCCCGTCCAGAATCGCGACCGGCCTCTCAATATAATTCAGGCTGCTATCAACCTGAATATCTTCTAAGGGAACAACTGCTAACTCATCCACCAAACACTTCCTTAACTGAGACACATGGAAAGTGTTGTGGATCTGGCTAAGCTCTGCTGGAAGATCCAACCGATAAGCAACCCGACCCACTCGGGCCAAAACCCTGAAAGGACCAATGAACCTGGGGCCCAGTTTGCCCCTCTTCTGAAACCTTATGACACCCTTCCAAGGTGAGACCTTCAGAAGGACCATATCACCCACCCGGAACTCCAAGTCTGAACGCCTCCTGTCGGCGTAGCTCTTCTGCCGACTCTGCGCAGTCTGCAGTCTACTACGAACCTGATGAATCAACTCGACCGTCTTGAGCACCACCTCTATGCTCCCAATGACCTGCTGACCGACCTCGCCCCAACAAATCGGGGTCCTGCACTTCCTCCCATAAAGCATCTCAAAGGGAGGTCGATCAATGCTCGCATGATAACTGTTGTTATACGAAAATTCCGCTAACGGAAGATACGTATCCCAATTGCCACCGAAGTCTAGGACACATGCCCGGAGCATGTCCTCGAGAGTCTGAATTGTCCTCTCGCTCAGCCCGTCCGTCTGAGGGTGGAAAACGGTGCTGAAATGGAGATGAGTGCCCATCTCGTCGTGAAACCGCTTCCAGAATCTGGATGTAAAACGGACGTCTCGGTCTGACACCACCGATACCGGCACTCCATGACGTGCCACTACCTCCCGCACATAGATATCGGCTAACTTTTCCGCCAATATGCTCTCCTGGATCGGTATGAAATGAACACTCTTCGTCAACCGATCCACTATTACCCAAATCGAATCTACCCCACGTGCGGTCCTGGGAAGCTTGGTGATAAAATCTATGGTGATGTCCTCCCATTTCCACACGGGAATGTCTAACAGCTGCATCTTGCCGTGAGGCCTCTGGTGTTCTGCCTTGACCTTCCTGCAGGTCAGGCACCTCTCTACATACCAGGCGACATCCCGCTTCATGCAGGGCCACCAGTAATCGGGTCGAAGATCTCTATACATCTTCGTCGCCCCTGGGTGGATAGAAAATTGAGACTTATGAGCCTCGTCCATCAACACCTACCGTACTCCGCCCCAGTACGGTACCCATACTCTCCCATGAAGGCTCAACAACCCCCGACTATGATAATCAAACGAAGCTACTCGGCCCACTATCCTCTCACACTTCTGTCTCTCCTCCTTGAGGCCCTCAACCTGAGCCTCCCTGATCCGTTCCAACAACGGAGTAAGTACTGTCATCCTCAGACATAAGTCTCTGATAGGGGCTGCTGTCACCTTGCGGCTTAGGGCGTCGGCCACTACGTTGGCCTTCCCTGGATGGTAAAGGATTTCACAATCATAATCCTTCAGCACATCCAACCACCTCCTCTATCTCATGTTTAGATTCGGCTGATCCATAAGGTACCTCAAACTCTTGTGATCCGTGTAGATGGTACAACGGACCCTATTAAGGTAATGTCTCCAAATCTTGAGGGCAAACACAACCGCCCCCAGCTCTAAATCATGGGTAGGATAGTTAGCCTCGTGAAGCTTCAACTGTCTCGAGGCGTAAGCTATCACATGGCCTCGCTGCATCAATACTGCTCCCATACTTGTGATTAAGTTGTAACACCCAGGATTTTGAAAGCCAAGAAAGTAAAGGAAACCCTAAATTTAAGAGGGACTCGACGAGTCAAAGGAAGGACTCGGCGAGTCGGAGCGGGATCCGGGTCGATAAGAAAGTGACCGACTCGACGAGTCAGCCATTTGGACTCGGCGAGTCTGGTCTGTGCGAGGAAAACCCTAAATCCGGGGCTTGGAACCTATTTAAACGTCTCAATCTTCTTCCTAGGGCTCCTTTACAACCTCTCACACCTAGAACGCCGCACCTTAAGCCCCCATTGTGTTCATTCAAGTTTTTAGCCATTTTTGAGTGGTTTTAAGGAAGAAGAAGGAGTGGAAATCTTTGAAGCATCAGGGAGAGGCTTTGGATCTGAAGTTTGGGAAGCATTTCAGAGCATTGGAAGGTATCAATTCGTTTCCCTTCTTTAGATTTTCCTTGGTTATGAGTTTTGAGGCTTTTGAGCCATGTTTAAGACCAATCTTGAGCTTGAGGTCCAGATCTGAGGTTGCTACCTCAGATCCATGCTTGTTTTGGTATGGAATCCCATAAGTAGCAGCCATTGGGTGGAAATTGGAGTCTCTTGGTCCTAAACCCTATCTATGGGTGTATTTTGCCTAGATCTCACTCTCTACACGTAAAGTTTGCAACTTTACGTGGGAAATAGGCTTGGGGAGGGTAGATCTACAGTTTGGAGCTCATGCATGACTCGGAAGTCCTCTGCATGTAAGTGGATCTTAGTGGACTCGACGAGTCCTTCGAGTGGACTCGGCGAGTAGCTTGAAGATGAGGAGGAACTCGACGAGTGGGATGAACAGCTCGTCGAGTCGGATGAAGATAGGCATGAACTCGGCGAGTTGGATGAACAACTCGGCGAGTTGGACGAAGATTGTCGTGTGCTCGGCGATTCTGTTCTTAGACTCGGCGAGTCAGGTCGAGTGGTCCCAAACCCTTCGAGTTAAGACTCGAGTCAGCGAGTCGAGCCAGGACTCAGTGAGTTGGACAGGACAGGAATCGGGAATCAGTAAACTCGGCGAGTCAGGGGCTGACTCGGCGAGTAGAGTCGCGAGTGGAAGGACTCTGGATTTGTGAACTCGGCGAGTCAGTAGGGTGACTCGGCGAGTAGGGTTGACCTGGAAGGTTGACTTTGACCAGGACATTGACTTGGACCAGAGTTGACTTGGTTGACCTTTGGAGGTCAGTTAGGCTAAGTGTTGGATTGTTATTGGTAGCTCGGGGAGCTAGCGGAGCAGCAGTTCGGAGTTAGCGGTCAGGTAGCGGTCAAAGGGGTTAGCAGCAGCAGTTCAGCAGTATCAGGTGAGTTTCCCTTTGTATGAATGGGTCGACGGCCACAATGCCGACCCATGTAGTTATGAGTAGAAGACCCGGGGGTTAGCCCTAGGCACAGTATGCTAGTATGATATTTGGACGAGGTCCAATGACAGAGGGCGGGTGCCCAAGGAGCGGTTTATGTGATAGTTTATACTTGTTGTCTGTGTGATACTTGTATGTGCCTGGTAGGGAGGTGAGAGAGGGCGAGGTCCCGTATCTCACCAATAGCAGAGTGTGGATGGTGTTCCACATTTCAGTAGCAGCAGAGCAGGGGCGAGGCCCAAGTTAGGGAAGGAGTGAGGGTGGGCTGGGCCCGAACCTCACTATCAGCAGGAGTATGGACGAGGTTCCATGACTCATCAGTAGCAGGACTCGGGCGGGGCCCAGAGATAGGCGAGGCCTTAGAGTAAGAGTTGTTAGTATATGTTTAGCTTATGTAATGTTATGTGATACGTTTATGTGTTATTATATGATAGTGGGCGAGGCCCTGTGATAGGCGAGGCCTAAGTGAAACAGATCTGTATCCGAGCGGGGCTCGAAGCCAGGCGGGTCCTGGAGCGGCGGGGCCGTTATAACGGGCGAGGCCCGAAGTAGAAGGGCGAGGCCCAGGCTAGCGGGCGTGGCCCAGAATGTGCAGTATGTGTTTTTGCGTGGTATGTGGTAAGGTGGGGAACTCACTAAGCTTCGTGCTTACGGTTTTCAGTTTTGTTTTCAGGTACTTCCGGTAGCGGAGGGAGGAGCTCGGGGTGATCGCATGGCACACACTATAGATTAGTTAGCCTGGGAATGTTTACTCTGATAATAAACAAGTGTTTTGAAAACTTATACTCAGATTATGTTTTGGAATGATGTCTTTGTTTAAAGTAATGTTTTATTAAAAAGAAATTTTTGGTCTTAAATTTTGGGATGTTACATGAGGCATCATAGTAGACTACAAAATCCTCTACTCCCTCTAGCAGGGTAAGGATCGGAGCCTTGCACAACCTCCGCCTGAGGGTCTCAAATGCTGCCTGCTGCTCAGGCCCCCAACAAAACACCACCGACTTCTTGGTCAGTCGGGTGAGCGGCGCTGCTATCTTGGAGAAATCCTGAATGAATCTCCGGTAATACCCTGCCAACCCTAGGAAGCTCCGAATCTCGGATGGAGACTTCGGGACCTCCTACTGCATCACGGCCTCTATCTTGGCCGGATCTACTAAAATACCTTTCTGGTTGACGAGGTGACCAAGGAACTGCACCTCGCGCAACCAGAACTCGCACTTGGAGAACTTTGCGAAAAGTCTCTCCCTCCTCAGAACTTCTAGCACCTCCCTCAGGTGCTCCTCATGCTGCTCCTGCGTCTTGGAATACACCAGGATATCATCTATGAATACTATCACAGACCGGTCCAGCATCGGCCTGCACACACGATTCATGAGGTCCATGAACGCGGCTGGAGCGTTGGTGAGCCCAAATGGCATCACCATAAACTCGTAATGACCATACCTGGTCCTGAAAGCAGTCTTCTGCACATCCTCATCTCTGACTCGCATCTGATGATACCCGGAACGTAAATCGATCTTGGAAAACAAAGACGCTCCCTAAAGCTGGTCAAACAAATCATCTATCCTCGGGAGTGGGTAACGGTTCTTCACCGTTACCTTATTCAACTCCCGGTAATCTATACACATACGGTGCGACCCGTCTTTTTTCTTCACAAACAAAATCGGAGCTCCCCAAGGCGAACTACTCGGTCTGATGAAACCTTTGTCTAGCAGCTCCTGCAACTGCGTAGACAACTCATGCATCTCAAGGGGAGCTAACCGATACGGTGCCTTAGCTATCGGCGCCGCACCCGGAATCAGATCAATCCTGAACTCGACCTGTCTCTCTGGAGGTATTCTAGGCAAATCCTCTGGGAATACATCAGGGTAGTCTCGTACTACCGGAACATCATCTACTGCCACCTTACCCTTCTTCCGGACATCCAAAACATAAGCTATATATCCGGCGCAACCCTGCTGAAAATAGCGCCTCGCTCTCGCGGCTGAACAAAAAGTTGGTCCGCGCTGTGGCCTCTCGCCCTGAATCACTAACTCTCCCCCACTGGGAGTGCGAACCCTCACTAGCTGCAGCTCGTAATCAATCACCGCCCCATTGGGACTCAACCAATCCATGCCTACTATAACCTTATTCCCTCGCAGGGGAATAGGGACCAAGTCCACCGAAAACTTCTCGTCGAACAACTGAAAAGAACATCCTCTATGCAGTCTGGCGACCCTCACGGTCCTATCATCTGCTATCTCAACCTCTAGTGGACAATCCAACTCCCCTGGAGCTCTACTAAATCTCTTGCTAAGCGCTAGCGATACAAACGATCGGGTAGCCCCTGAATCAAATAATACTGTAGCAGAAATGCCGTTCACAGAGAACGACCCTATACAAAACATATAACCATAAGCAATAATCAATCAATAATAATATAGAGATGAAGGGAAGATACATACCTGTCACCACATCAGGAGTCGCTCGTGCCTCCTCTGCTGTCATCTGAAAAGCTCTACTCTTCGCCACTGGCGCCTCGGCTCGGCCCTGCCGGCCATCTGTAATCCTCAAAGTAGCAGGGGCAGGTGCAGCCACCTTCCCTGCTGCAGCTAAACTCGGACACTAGGACTTTTTATGTCCCCTCTGATTGCACTGAAAGCAAATCAGATCTGATGCTGCAATGGCGGTAGCAGGGGCTGTACAATCCCTGCTCAAATGCCCAGTCCGACCGCACTTGTAGCAGCCGGAACTCCCTGCCTTGCACACCCCATCGTGCAATCTCCCACACTTGCCACATCGACCGTGGCTCTGCTGACTCCTGGATCTGTGATCTGAAACCTTGGGCTTTTTGCCCGAACTACCTGTACCCGAAACGCCTCCGGTTTCCTCTTCTTCTCCATCTCAAGGTCAATCTCCCTCTCCCGGGCCCTAGCAATCATGTCATCCAGCGTTTTACAGCTGGACCGGCTCACAAACTGGCGGATATCGCTCCGCAACATCTCATGATAATGGGCCTTCTTCATTTCCTCATCGGCTGCATACTGAGGAACGAGAAGAACCCTCTCCCTGAACTTGGCGGTGATCTCCGCCACGGTCTCTGTAGTCTGGGTGAGGTCCTGAAACTCTCTGGCTAACTGCTGCACCTCAATAACCGGTGCAAACTCCGCCCTGAACCTGGTAGAGAAATCAGCCCAGTTCATGGCATCTAGCGCTGCATCATCTCCAATGGTATGTCCGACCTCTTCCCACCAATCCCGTGCCCTGTCCTTCAGAAGACAGGACATCAATCTAACCTTGTCCCCCTTGGGACACTTGCTCGTGCGGAAAGCGTTGGCCACATACGCCAACCATCTAGTACTCGCTATGGGGTCCCGCGCCCTGTGGTAATCTGGAGCTCCACATGCCCTGAACTCCCTGAACGTAAGTGTGCGCTACCCCATCATGGCCGCCACCTCGGCACGGAAGGTGCCCAAACTCTCATCCATCAACTCTAGGATACCCTCCTTGATCGAAACGAAGATCACAGGAGTCTGCTCCAGTATGATACGAGTAATCTATGAAGAAAGAAACTCTCTGGTCTGCTCATCCATACGCTCGGCCCCTGAGCCTGATCCTGATCCCTCCCCGGCACCGGTACTACCGTCTGCTAGCCTTGAACGCAAAACCACCATTCTGAAACACATCATGGCAACATCAGAAAACTGAAATATCTCAAGGTATCATTGATACTACTACTAGCTTCCTGGTCTTGCCTCAACCTTCCTTGATTCGAGTATGGATCCTTTGCTTTCAGTAGTACGGGCCCATACTACCTTCCACATCTATCCGTACTTTCCTCAAGAACTGCCTTGACTCCACCAAGTCACTACTACTACTACTGATCTTGGCTACTCTCATCCTAGGCTTGCCCTAGGGAAATCTCTGACTCCACTCAAACCAGTCCTCAGCTGCCGAATGCCTCCTTATAATGCTAATTAGCCATCACCTGAATACCATCACATGATGAGGCTCAGATAATCCTTCGAGTAAAAGACTCGTCCCTACAACGGTTGGACTCAAACAAGAGCTGCGCAGTAGGGCTAAATCCAGCACTCTGAGATTATTCAACCCTGATCACATGTGATGTGACGTATTCACCTAATGGCTAACTCCCATCACTCAGAGTCCCACAAAGCACAAAGCAAGCAGCATTCGGATAAAGGAAACATACTCAGGCAAAACTATTCTTATAACAAGAAACTGTACTAGCATACAATGCTAAGCTCATACTATCAGGCATAACCTACACAGGCTATCCTACTACTGTCTACTCAATACTAGCATGAAATTCTTATCAAGCTGAAACACATAAAGAAGGCACATAAGGCATCCTCCTAGATCCTTAGTCCTATACTAGCATGCTGTTCTACTGAAACTGAAACTGAAACTGGAACTGGAACTAAAACTGAAACTGAAACTTGTATGGGTAATTTGGGAATACTTACTTGAACTCGGCTGATCGCATACACTACACCCTTATCTCGTTTAAAAATTCTTTTCTTTCTAAGTGCTTTTCAAAATTTCCTTCGAAAACATTTTCTTTTTTGCAAATCTTTTTATCTTTCCCTTAGTTTGAGTTCAGATACACCCGGAAGTGTATCCGAATCCCTCAAACCAAGGCTCCGATACCAACTTGAAACATCCCAAAAATACGACCCGAAAATTTTATTTTTAATATAACAAAATCGTAAAACTGAGTATCACATAATAAAACCATACGTGCGTATCTCAAAACCATACTAAAATACTGTGAGAAAAAGTGTGTCACAACTGTATCAAAACATATCTAAGAAACTGAATCAACTCCCAGGACAAAAACTGAAGCTGTGGTGTGTGCGATGCCATCATCCCGAGCTCTTCCCTTTACTTGCGGAAGTACCTGAAACCAAAACTGAAACCGTAAGCACGAAGCTTAGTGAGCTCCCCCAAACTACCACATACCACACAATAACAAATAAATCACATACTGGGCCTTGCCCACTGCATCGGACCGAAGTTCGAAACTAGCTGCATCGGACCGAAGTCCGAAACTGACTGCATCGGACCGAAGTCCGGAACTGACTGCATCGGACCGAGGTCCGAAACTGACTGCATCGGACCGAAGTCCGGAACTAGCTGCATCGGACCGAAGTCCAGAACTGACTAGAAACTTGTCCCCCTGCATCGGACCAGAGTCCGGAACCAGCTGCATCGGACCGAAGTCCGAAACTGTCTGAACATAGCATAACATAAACACGTATTTGCTAACATAACACATATACTGCATCGGACTGAAGTCCGGAACACATAACACAAAACATGCTTGAATCACAAAGACATCAAGCACTCTAACTACTGCATCGGACTGAAGTTCGGAACTACTGCTAACTAAATGGGCCGGCATTGTGGCCGTAGACCCGTTCCTACTGGAAGGAAACTCACCTCGTGAACTGGCTGCTGAGTGTATGGCTCTGGAAGCTATCTGCTGCTGCTTCGGTATCTCCCCGGCTATAATTCCATAAACACACTCAATCAAATACTAATCACTGTATTGGGGTAAAATGACTCTTTTACCCCTGGTCAAAGTCAACTCTCCCTGTCAAAGTCAACCTACAGTTGACCTGACTCGCCGAGTAGGGCCGCCAACTCGTCGAGTCCCTATTCTCACTTCTCAACCCTACTCGCTGCTACTCGTCGAGTATGGCATCAACTCGATGAGTTCCCTTTCGATTCTAAAACTCAGACTATCTGCATCCGACTTACCGAGTCGTATGAACAACTCGACGAGTTGTTCTTGAGCTAAGAAGATTGCCTTGGACTCGCCGAGTCGTATGAACAACTCGTCGAGTCCCTCCATTACTGAGTTTAACCTCCAACTCACTGAGTCCACTCTACTACTCACTGGTCCCCACTCGGCATCACTCAAAAGGGGAAAAATCGGGGACTCGCGACTCGACTCGCCGAGTCGTTCTTCCGACTCGCCGAGTCGCATGCATGCAGCTACTCTAAACTCGATTCTGCTTGAATCCAGCACATAAAACTTATAGATCTGGGCTCCCTTAGCTCGATTAACACGTAAAGATTCTATCTTTACGTGCCCATATGCACCCATGAAGATTAAAAGGCTGAAAAAGCACAATAAAGGCTAGATCTAGGGTTCTCAGGCAAGGAAACTTCGAAAAGGCACTAGATCAGGGCTCTAACACTCCTAAATGAACAGATCTATGGATATCTCGACCCAACAAGGCATCCATACAATTATAAAGCTTGGAAAATACATTAAACTAGCCTTAGAGGTGTTCTAATGGAGGTTTTAAGTACAAAACAGGGTAATTCCGAGACATACCTCAATGAACTCTGACTTTGGCCTTGGATCTTTGCTCTACTCTTCCTCCTTTTGGTCCTTTCTTCTTTTTCTTCTTTAATCCTTCAAGAATCCACACAAAAATACTTAGATCATACAAGGAATGGTTTAGGGTTTCTCACAGGCTCTCTGAGGGTGAAGGAGGCGATTTTGGGGCACATAACATTGCTTAAATAGTGAGCAAACCCGGGGATTTAGGGTTTCTTCCTGGAAGGCGGACTCGCCGAGTCCCGAATATGGACTCGCCGAGTCGCTGACTTACACGTGCTCGAAATCCCGTCCCTACTCGACGAGTCAAGCTATAGACTCGCCGAGTCCCTCTAGAAAACTTCTAAATAAATACCATGGAAGAAACATAACAGAGACGGGTCGTTACAATATATATATATATATATATATATATATATATATATATATATATATATATATATATATATATATGATTGTTTTTTATGACTTTTCTTTTATAAACACAAAATGTATATGTATATGTAGTTATATTTATTTATTTTTTTACTTTATGACGTAAAGATGAGAATGGATTTACATACCATGTATATATGAAATATAAACTATATCCAGTTTATATAAACATTAATAAAATGTATAAACTATAACAAGTTTAGATAAAATATATATAAGAAATACAACTAAAACTAGTTTATATATATATATATATATATATATATATATATATATATATATATATATATATATATATATATATATATATATGTGTGTGTGTGTGTGTGTGTGTGTGTGTGTGTGACATAGCTAGTGCAAATGCTACTTCTGGTAACTCAAGATTGTGATTTAAGTAGTTTAGCTTGTGAACATTCAAATATAATGATGTATCGGCTATTAACACGTCTCATTAAGCGAGTACACAACATATTTTGTATATTTGTATATCATTAGTTTAAATAATGTTCAACTCATGTTTTTTATTAGCGTTTTTGTGTCGTTTTCAGATAGTTTGCGTGGAGGGTAATTTGGGAGTAGCTAAAATCATATTTGCAGCCTAAATGGAGTTGGAAATGAAGAAGGATGCTAAGGAATGACTTGGAGTGCTAAAACTGAATAATCACGTCCGAATCGAGCCGAATACCTAAACTGCGATCGCATAAATGTGTCGAAGTTTTGCACGGTCGAAAAACATCATTTGAAATCTATATGGAGAAAAATAGCAAAAAATGCGATGGTATTTTTATATCTGCGATCGCATTTTTGTGACACAACTCGCGAAACTTTAGAAATAGTATAGTACTTCATTTAAGGGAAAATCTGGAAAATATCCCAAAATTTGAGATCACATATATGTTTTGTGCGATCGTATTTTTGATAACTTCTTCCGGAAGGTTCCTGCTCACATATAAATAAGACCCACCTGAACATATTTGAAGGTGAGACAGTTTCAGACAACGAAAAACATTTCTTAAGGCGATTTCTGAAGATATGAAGGCTGTGAATCATCTCATATACCTAGTTTAGAAGATTAATCTGCTCGTTTTTCTTTTTATTAGTTTTGATTCATTTTTAGTCATGCCTGGATAAAACCCTAGTTTTCAGTTCTACATTAGACTAGTACTTTTCTTGTGATTAGTTATCAAATCTGTTTTTTTTTTTTTTTTCTGTTTCTATCTAGATTATTCAGTTTTGAACTTAATGAACGTTTGATTATTAATTCTTGTTAGTCTGATCACCTAGATAGGGTTTTATTATTCCAAATAATCAGTTAATAGAATCCTTAATTGTTCTTATCAATTGGTAATAAGTAACAAGTATTATATTGGTTATGTGTTTGGAATTTAACTTTGGTATAAACTAAAAAATCATACATTTACGATTCCAAGCTTATGAGAAGTATTGGATATTGCTGGAAATTTTACACAAAACTTAATGCAACTTTTTGACCTTAATTAAGAGCTTATTAATTTGACAGTAAAAAGTTAGGTTTAACTAAAGATCTTATTTTGGTTAATTTAACCAGGTAAAAGAGATTATACCAGAGTTTGTTAGTTTTTCTTAATACTAGTTTAGATAGAATGCATTCTGAATAAGTAGATCTTTTTTTTGTTTCATGACTAGAATGTGACTTACGCAAAAAGCATTGACTGTTAGGCTGTTTCCCTGAGGATCCGACCTTGCTTCCCTATGCTATATTATTTGTGCAACCATAAGTGAAATTTTATTGGCTTAATACGCCCGCGACAATGTGTTAACAAATTGGCGTTGTTGAAAGGGACACAGTGCTTCAAATAGTTTTATGCCATGAAATTTTTGTACAAATACAACTCTAGCTTTTGATCCAGAAATAGAAAGAACTGCACAGAAACTGAAGAAAGTAGCAGCAAAGAAAAAAATCAACTGGTTTCTTTGGTTCATCCTCTTGAGTACCTCCAGAAATCACCACACCACAAGACAGTCCCTTGTGCAATGAACTAGACCTAACTTTTCCATTATTTTTCAAAAGTACCCCCATCTTCACCTTCTGACAGCCCCTTTAAAACAAATTCCCCAAGGCCCTTATTTAAATCCGAAAAACCAGACTCTTCTAAAACCCAATCTGAAAAATATGAAACATGAGAACCTTTAGAATCTGAAAAATCAGCCATGAGTGACGCAGGAGATGAAGCAAATAAGACTCTCGGAGAGTAGGCCACCCAAGAGGTCAATCAGGAACCCATCTGCATCACCTATCCAGAAGCCCATAACTTCGAACTTAATTCTGGGATGATACATATATCTTTCCCACGTTTAGAGGTCTTGAAAACAAAGACCCACATAAATTCCTTATGGAATTTCATATGGTTTATTTAGGAATGAAGCTGCATGCTGTAAAAAAAGATCAGATAAAGTTAAGGTCATTCCCCTTTTTAGTTCATGACTCAGCAAGAGAATTGTTGTACGAACTCCCATCCGGTTCGATCACCACTCGAACAGAACTCTAGAAGTTATTTTTAGAGAAGTATTTTCCAGAAACGTGAGTTTTGAGTCTCAGAAGAGAAATCCTTGGTATCAAAAAAGGAAGAAGAAATGTCATACACACTTACTGGGAGAGATTTAAAAAGCTGTTGGTTCTGTGCCCACAACATGGGATCAGTGATTACCAGTTGTACAACTGCTTCTGTGAAGGTCTCACACCCATGGAGCGACGTCTAATAAATGCTTCTAGTGGCCATTGCTTAGGTGATATGACACCAACAGAAATCCAAGAACTGCTCGAGAAGCTGGCGACAGAGTCAAGGCTTTCTAAAAACAAAGACGAGTGGTATTTTGAACAGCCAAAAGGAGTAAAAGAAGTCAACAATGCTCATCCGGAGTCCCAAATTCCTGAGTTAACAAAAGTTGTAATATTATTAACAAAGGAAAAAGAAGCTACAAAGAAACAATGTCGTATCTACTTAAAAACTGAACACCCAAAAGATATGTGTCCACTATTGCAATAGGATGTGGCTCCAGGAAAAGCTGTCGGAGGATACCAGCAACAGAAAAACTTTAATCAAACTCCAATTTTTTATCAGAACAATATCAGCAAAGACAACAATTTCAACATCCTCCGAGTTTTCAGCATCAACTGAATTTTCAGCCCAACTTTCAGAGTCATCACCAGCAAAATTATCTTAATCCGATTTTTCAAAACCAATCTTCAAATCAGCAAGCCAATACTTCTAGTGTGGCCTTAGAAGATATTGTAAAAAGTCTTGACATGAGCACCTAAGCATTTCAGAACGAAACTAGAGTTAATATCAAGAATCTGGAACATCAGGTGTCTCAACTTGCCACTTCTGTGGGTCGTCTGGAATCTCAAGGAAAGTTACCTTAACATACTGAAAATAATCCAAAGCACAATGTGAGTGCTATTTCTTTGAGATGTGGGAAAATTTATGAAGGTCCAAACGTATCTGAACCAGAAAAAGAAGCTGAAGAAGAATATTAAGAAGTTCTAGGTGAAGAAGAAGATGAAAAAGGTAAAGAAAAAGAAGCTGAAGAAGAATATGAAGAAGTTTTTATTGACAAAGATGCTAAAAAAGATGAAGGAATAGAAACTCCAAAACCATTGAAGCCAAATATGAAAGAGTACAAGCCAATTGTACCATTCCCATCCTGAATAAATAGTACGAAGCACGAGCGAGAGGATGAAAATATTATGGAAATTTTTCGTAAAGTTGAGATAAATCTTCCAATTTTAGATGTTATACAACATATCCCTCTTTATGTAAAAATTTTAATGCAATTAGTTGTTTCAAAGAAAAAGATTTAAAACTACCAAAACTAAAAAAGTTGGCGAAAACATTTAAGCTATTTTGCAAAAGGGTTTACCTCTAAAGTGCAAGGATCCGTGAGTTTTCTCAATTCCTTGTAAATTGGGTGACCTTAATTTTCTGAAATCCATGCTTGACCTTGGAGCTTCAGTCAATGTCCTTGTCTTTTCTTTTTTTGAAAAATTAAAATTGAGAACTTTAGAAAAGACTGAGACTATTATCCAGTTGGTAGATCACCGACGGTACACCCAAAAGGTGTACTGGAGGATGTTCTTGTCCAAGTGAATGACTTGATCTTTCCTCCTGATTTTTATATTTTGAACATGGGTAATTTGAACATATCAGATAAAAACTCTATTATTTTAGGCCGACCATTCATGAAAAATGCTAAAAAAAAGATATTTTTAATGGCACAATTTCAATGGATTTTGACGAGGAAGTGGTTAATTTTAAAATGAATAATGATGATTTTCCTTCTGATAATATTTCGGTTAATTATCCGGGTACCAGCAGTCCTTTATCTGAGGACTGCTGTGAGTTTCCTAATGTTTATGTGCAAGAGATATTTGAAGATAGAATATCATCTGGCATATCAGAAAAGCTGAAAATAAATAAGCTTAAGGAGGTGAAGGAGAATCTGATTTTTGTTGAATAAGCATCAGAGAAGGAGCTGGCAGAAAAAGATAAATTTGGGGAGGAAGAAAAGAAGATTTCTAAAACAAGGGTTAAAGAGAAAGTGAAGGTTTCTGCTGAGCAAAATCTGAAATGAAGAAAAACTTAAGAGAATGATGAGATTGATGGAAAAAAGCGGATCAGAAAACGATAGAGAATCAAAATCTGAAGAACTTATTTGATAACACTATGAAGTCTTTTCAATTTTCTGAAAAAGTTCTAGATCCACAAATTTCTCCATATCTGAAGGGATCTGGAGTGACAAAGAAGATAGTTGAGCTTCAGACAAGTCCCAACCACACCGGTTAATAAATCTGGTTGAGCAAAGTCAAGCCAACGACTTTAAAAATATGCGGCTTTCTGGGAGGCAACCTGAGGAGTAGTTTTAGTTTTTTATGCTTTCAATAAAGAGATGGTCGTAGTTCTAAGAAAGCTTGGGGAAATCAGAGAATCGACGAAGTTATTGAAATTCAGATTTTTTGCTAACATCATCGTCCAAATCAGGAATTTCTACAATCTTATCAGGTACATTCATTCCTAGCTGCACAATTTTGCTTTTATATGCCTTATTGAGCTGTTCATTCCTCTTTAATCATTGAGGACATTGCATCATTTTAAGCCTAGGGAGGGGCTTAGAGTAAAATTTGCATTTTTTGTTAAAATTATAAAATTTTCACTTTTTAGGTTAAATTTTTCAAATTTTAATTTTCTTTTTGCACATTATTTTCTGTATTGCATTTGCATATAAAAAATTCAAAAAATCCAAAAAAATATTTTTCCTTTTTATTTTTCTGCATTCACGAAAAAAAAAAACCAAAAAGATTTTATTTATATATATTTTTTTTTATTTTCATCATATCACAATTCTGAAAAATCAATTTTTTTACATGAGATGAGTATATTATTTACATTGATAGCCCTGTAAAGATGAAGTGTGATAGGATTTGAAAATAACATTAGTGTGATAGGATCCAAAAATAACAGTCTCATTACAATCGATTTTAAGAACCATCTTTTCATATAAGAAAGTGCTTTAAATATTTTCGAAATATAAGACAACATAAGAGTCACATAATTTTGTAGAAGTGTGGGATGGAAAAACAAACAGTGTTTTAGAAACGAGTTCCTTAAATGCCTTAAAAAGAACCTAGATTGAATAACCTTTATCTTTCCTTTTAGTACTGAACCTTATAGTTTCTATGCATTTTGAGGTTGGGAGGAAACCCCTGTTTTATCCACACAATTTATTATCATTTTTGAAGTATTGAATAATGGTGGGCCTCAAAGTGAAATATGCACTCAATCAATATATATGTTAGAAATGGTACATCAAGCAACTTGAAGAAATATGAAATTCAAAATGAAAATCCAAATCAAGTTCAAGTCGAAATCAAGAACTAAGAAAAGTTAAATGTGAAGAGTTGATCAAGACAAAGAAGATGTGTGGTATAATTAGATAGACCCCTCGATAGAGGAATCATAGGGATACGCTTGTATTTTCTGTCCATAAAAGAGCTTACCACGTTTACTGGAGGAGTTCGGAAAAAAATAAGGGGTCGGTCAAGCTAAGTTTTTATAAATGAATTTTCATGAAATTATTTTTAAAAATAAATTGTTTTCACAAATTTAATTCGACGAAAAAATTATTTACTCAAACTTGGTTTGAATTATTAAATATGAATTCTGAATCTGCAATAAAGGTATTGCAATTGTTTTATAGGTAGTGATTTCATTGGAGCTTCCTCGGTTGAAATCTGATCATGTGAAGAAAAACAAAGAGTGAAGTAATTTTAGTTCAAGTTTTTAGTTTCCTTTATTTTGTTTTAAATTCTTTTTAGGTCATCTACATCTTTCCATTTTGTTTATAATGTTTAATCTTTTTATTACTTGAGGGAAAGTAAGGTTTAAGCTTGGGGAGAATTGATAAATGTCATTTTGTGCATCTTTTAGGGTGGTTTTTATTAGCATTTAGCATCATACTTTGTACATTTGCATATCATTAGTTTAAACAATGTTCAACTCATGTCTTTTATTAGAATTCCCTTACTGCTAACAATTTTATGTCATTTTCAGATAGTTCGAGTGGAGTGGTACTTTGGGAGCACTTGGATGCATGGAGCCTAAATGGAGTTGGAGCTAAAGAAGGATGCTAAAGAATGATTTGGAGTGCTTAAATTGAAGAATCGTGTTCGAATTGAGCTGAAAACCCAAATTTGCGATCACATAAATGTGTCGAAGTTTTACAGAGTTGAAAAAAGTCATCTGAAAGCAATCTAGAGGTAAATAGCTAAAATTGCGGTCGTATTTTCATATCTGCGATCACACTTTTGTGACGCATCTCCCAAAACTTTAGAAATAGCATCGTTGAGAAAGAAGGATCTGATTGCGAGTAGACATTGGTTGGTAGATGTCATGAATGCCTTCCGCACTAGTTGTTGCCCCGAGGAGGCAAATATCAGACTTGCATCCTGTCTTCTGAAAGACAAAGCTTGATATTAGTGAGAGGAGGTTGGACATGGCTTGGGGGTGAGGTGGTTGAGTCTATGACTTGGGATGATTTCGTGCCGAGGTTTCGGGTTGAGTTTGCACCGGTGATTGAGGTTCAGCAGTTGGTGAAAGAGTTGCAGGACCTTCGCCAGACTACTGAGACGGTGGCAGAGATCACTGCTATGTTCTGAGAGAGGGCGTTGCTGGTTCCACAGTATATAGCGAACAAGGAGATGAAGAATGCAAGATATCATGAGATATTGAGGAGCGATATCAGACAATTTGTGAGCATATTTAGTTGCAATACATTGTATGATATGATAGCACGAGCCAGAGAGGGGGATTGACTTGGAGATGGAGAGGAAGAGGAAGTCGGATCAGGTTCAGAGTTCAAATCATTCGGGAAAGAGGCCCAAGGTTTTTGACTAGAGGTCGAGGGGACAGTAGGGTCGGGGCTGCCGCGACAAGTGCGACAAGACGCATGATGGGGCATACAGAGTAGGTGGTTCTGGCTGCTTCAAGTATGGCAGGACGGGTCATTTCAGCAGGGATTGCACTGCTACCACCACCAGGTATCTGATATGATTTGCTTCCATGGAAATCAGAGGGGACATACGAAGGCCAATTGCCCGAGTTTAGCAATAGGGGGACCAGTTATACCACCCTCTCCAACGACTTTGTGGATTACTGATGGCCGACAGGGCAAGGCGGAAGTGTGTGCTGTGAGGAGCAGGGCATTCCAGCTGTCGGCCGAGGAGGCTCGTACAACACCGGCTGAGGTGATGGGTATGTATCTTCTTGTTAACAGCGTGTCACAACGCCTAACAAACAAATAAAATAAATAAATATGATTTTTCTAATTCACTAAGGGCTAGTACAGGTAAGCAGGGTCGAATCCACAGGGACACGTCCTAAGGTCTATGCCTCTCTTGCGCAAGGCACTCACTAAGTTGATAGAAATTAAAATCGGGGGATTTGTTGACTGAGTAAAACTTATTTTGACGGAAATTCATAAAAGGAAGGAAATGCCATTTAAACTCTAAAATAAAATTCAAAAGATAAAAACAATTTCAGTTTCACGATGACTCTCCTAATCATGCAAATAACCTTCAACGCGATACTAGAATTGTGTACTGTTTAAACTGGTATTGAAAATCTTTAATAAGCTCTAACAATTTTCGTTTACTAAAATGTTTAACTAAAACAAGCTCTTTGAATTAAAGTTTACTTTTTTACTAAATTAACAAAATAAGCTCTTGATTAATTTAGAAAAGTAACATTAAGCACAATGTAATTCTCAATAAAGTCCAATAATTCTCATAAGCTCGGATGCGTAAAGACTTTTTTGATCAGTTTATATTAGAGTTAACCCTAACACAGAATTATTCCAATACTTGTTACTTTTACTGATTAATACAAACAATTACGGATCTAGACGAATCAGATAATTGGAATGATTTTAAAACAATTAAAGTGGCCAACAAAAATGGAATCAACATCAAGCGTTCAATTGGGTATAAAACTGATCAAACTAAACGTCTGATTCAGGAAGGAAACTAAATAACTTATAGACGGTGTGTAACAACGCAAATTTTCAAACAAATTTTCGTTTTAAAAATATATTTATTTCCATTCAAAACAAGGCATAAATAGTTTAAGTATTCTGTCAAATACAAATAATCAAAATCCCAAGATCATAAAAGCATTCTTCAGTGTGTATCGATCACGCCGGCGCCTTCCCACGGTCCTCGCTAGTACCTGAAATACATGCACAACAACTGTAAGCATAAATGCTTAGTGAGTTCCCCAATATACAACTTACGCACATACGCCTTTCCAGGCCCTGACCTTCCAGTCCATGTGTCTCAGGGGACTTCCGTCCCTGCTGGGTAAACCTTCCGGTCCTACCCACGCCGACCTTCCGGTCCATCACACAACATATCGCCTTCCGGCCCATAACATATTGCCTTCCGGCCCATAATATAATCGCCTTCCGGCCCATAATATAATCGCCTTCCGGCCCATGACATACATAGCACACACATAACAAATGACTTACCACATATAGCATACATGTCACATATCATATCCGACCTTCCGGTCACACA
Organism: Lactuca sativa; assembly: GCF_002870075.4. Lineage (NCBI taxonomy): Eukaryota > Viridiplantae > Streptophyta > Magnoliopsida > Asterales > Asteraceae > Lactuca > Lactuca sativa. The sequence goes on from NC_056623.2 coordinate 55,022,430, forward strand.
GTCAAACCCTTCCGGGTACAGTATAGTGAGAAGACTCACCTCGTAAATGCTGAAAGCTAGCAAATCCTGAAATCACTCGTGCACAAACCGACGAGCTACAACCTCCCTATAACATTACATATCTCATTAGCACTTATATCTTCTAAGTGTGACTATCCCTAAGAAGTCAGACTTAGGTCAACTCTGGTCAACGGTCAACGGTCAACTCAACCGGACTCGGCGAGTACCATGGCGACTCGGCGAGTCTAGACGTCCTCCAACTTTTTGAGATTCCTTATCTACGCGTCGAGTATCCTCCTCGATCCGACGAGTTACCCCTGGAAGAATCGCGGGGCTACCCCGACTCCACTCGTCGAGTCTGAAGAACAGCTCGACGAGTTCCAGTAATTCTCCAACCTACTCGCCGAGTCTGCTCATCGGACTCGGCGAGTCCATGCCATGCAGTCGATCAACTACTTCCTGAGATGAGTCTCGTCCCGAAATACACAAGCATGGGACCCTCTGGACCCTTAAGGTCCTAATACAAGATTATAGTCGTTGGGTAACAAGGCACTAATTCATTTAATCACCCAAATGGGTTCCATAAACCCTAAATCCATGCATACATCAACAAACAGAAAGGAATCCGAAATATTACCTGGAATATGCCCTCTCTGTGTCTCCAAACCGCAGAATTCGAATCCCTTGTCGTTCCTTTAGCCAAAACCCTTCTCCTCCTTGCCCAACAATTTCTTCAAGCCCTAATATCCTCCAATCTTGCTCTAGATGCCCACAGCCGTTTAGGGTTCCTCTCAATCGACTAAAGACGGACAATGACGGCATATAAGAGCATTATATACGATCCAAAACCGAACGGTTAGGGTTTCTGCTGAACAGCGTCGACTCGCCGAGTCCATATCTGGACTCGTCGAGTCCAGTCGCGGACCCGCGACCAAGTCTGCGATCCTACTCGGCGAGTCTAGGCTCCGACTCGCCGAGTCCCCTCTTAACTCACCCCAAAAACATAATTAAACAATACCTGAGATTTCGGGCTGTTACAACTCTCCCCCACTTGGATTTGACTTCGCCCTCGAAGTCTCACTCTGCAAATAGTTCCGGATGCTGCTCCCGCATCTCGCGTTCCGGTTCCTAAGTCATTTCCGATCCCTTACGGTGTTGCCATTGAACCAACACCAGAGGTACCTCCTTGTTCCTCAGAACCTTGATCTTTCGATCTTTGATAGCCACTGGTCTCTCCGCGTAATTCAGGCTCGCATCCACCTGAATATCCTCCAATGGAATCACTGCCGACTCATCGGCTATGCACTTCCTCAACTGCGACACATGAAAAGTGTCGTGGATCTGACCCAACTCCGCTGGCAACTCCAACCGATAGGCTACCCGGCCTATCCTTGCAATCACACGGAATGGCCCAATATACCGGGGCCCCAATTTGCCCCTCTTCCTGAATCGAATCACTCCTTTCCAAGGAGAGACCTTCAGGAGAACGAAGTCGCCGACTTGAAACTCAAGCTCGGATCGGCGCCTGTCAGCATAACTCTTCTGTCGGCTCTGGGCGGTCAATAACCTCTGTCTAACTTGCTGAATCTGCTCTGTCGTCTGAAGCACGATCTCTGTGCTACCCATCACTCTCTGTCCCACTTCTCCCCAACAAATGGGGGTCCGACACCTCCTACCATACAACAGCTCAAAAGGTGGCATGCCAATGCTCGAATGATGGCTGTTGTTGTAGGAAAACTCTGCTAAGGGTAAATATGCATCCCAGCTACCCCCGAAGTCTAACACACACGCTCGAAGCATGTCCTCCAGCGTCTGAATCGTCCGCTCGCTCTGACCGTCTGTCTGGGGATGGTATGCGGTACTAAAATGCAATTTGGTACCCAGCTCCTCATGAAATTTCTTCCAGAACCTGGAAGTGAAGCGCACATCACGGTCTGACACAATCGAGATCGGCACCCCATGCCGAGATACCACTTCTCTCACATATATCTCTGCTAACTTCTCTGCTGAAGAACTCTCGCTGATGGCAAGGAAGTGTGCACTCTTCGTCAACCTATCCACAATCACCCAAATTGCATCAACTCCCCTGGCAGTCCTCGACAATTTGGTGATGAAATCCATAGTGATCTGCTCCCACTTCCACTCGGGGATCTCCAATGGCTGTAACTTGCCATGCGGTCTCTGGTGCTCAGCCTTAACCCTACGGCAGGTCAAGCACCGCTCGACGAACCATGCAACGTCCCTCTTCATACAGGGCCACCAATACTCTTTCCTCAGGTCCAAATACATCTTCGTAGCACCGGGATGGATCGAGAATTTCGATCTATGAGCCTCTTCCATCAAAGTAATACGCGTACCGCCCACAAATGGTACCCAAATCCGACCCTGAAATGTCATAAGCCCTCGCCCATCCTTAACGAACTCTGAAATTAACCCCACGACCCGCTCTTTCTTCTGCATTTCTGGTCGCACAGCTTCGGCCTGCGCCCCACGAATAGCATCCAAAACTGGAGTCATCACAGTCAGTCTCAAGCATACATCTCGCAATGGAGTGCTCTCCGCCCTGCGGCTCAACGCGTCGGCTACCACATTAGCCTTGCCTGGGTGGTACAGGATCTCACAATCGTAATCCTTGACCACATCCAACCACCTCCTCTGACGCATATTTAGGTTGGGCTGATCCATCAAATACTTCAAGCTCTTATGGTCCGTATATATCGTACATCGAACCCCATACAGGTAGTGACGCCAAATCTTGAGAGCGAACACTACTGCTCCCAACTCTAAATCATGCGTAGGGTATCTCGCCTCATGAGGCTTCAGCTGCCTCGACGCATAAGCTATCACATGACCCCTCTGCATCAACACTGCACCCAATCCCGAAATCGATGCGTCGCAATATACCACAAAATCTTCCATCCCTTCCGGAAGAGCTAATACAGGGGCTTCGCACAACCTCTGGCGAAGTGTCTCAAAGGAGATCTGCTGCTCGGGCCCCCATGAGAATGCAACACCCTTCCGGGTCAATCTGGTGAGTGGCACTGCGATCTTGGAGAAATCCTTGATGAATCTCCGATAATACCCTGCCAACCCCAGGAAGCTCCTGATCTCAGAAGGTGACTTCGGTACCTCCCAACTCATTACCGCCTCAACCTTGGCCGGGTCGACCAATATCCCTTTCTGATTGACAACATGTCCTAGAAATTGGACCTCTCGCAGCCAGAAGTCACATTTGGAGAACTTTGCATAAAGCTTCTCCGACCTCAATACCTCAAGGACCTCCCTCAAATGCTCCTCATGCTGCTCTCTAGATCTAGAGTACACCAGAATGTCGTCGATGAATACAATCACTGACCGATCCAACATCGGTCTGCATACCCTATTCATGAGATCCATGAACACCGCCGGGGCATTGGTGAGTCCGAAAGGCATCACCACAAACTCATAATGCCCATATCGCGTCCTAAACGCTGTCTTCTGGACATCCTCGTCCCGCACTCTCACCTGGTGATACCCTGACCTCAGATCGATCTTGGAAAACCAAGACGCTCCCTGCAACTGATCGAATAGATCATCGATCGTCGGTAACGGGTAACGGTTCTTGACCGTCAACTTGTTCAACTCCCGGTAATCAATACACATCCGGTGTGAACCATCCTTCTTCTTGACGAACAGAATAGGTGCTCCCCACGACGAGCTGCTCGGCCGAATGAATCCCTTCCCCAACAGCTCCTGGAGCTGTGAGGACAACTCTTGCATCTCTGGAGGTGCAAGACGATAAGGCACCTTAGCAATAGGCGCGGCCCCCGGAACCATATCGATACCAAACTCTACTTGCCTCACAGGAGGTACTCCCGGCAGCTCTTCGGGGAAAACATCTGGAAACTCGCGCACCACAGGGACCTCCTCAACTGATTTCGGTCTCTCGGAAACCTCCCGCGTATCCATCACGTACGCCACAAAACCCTTACAGCCCTGCTGTAGACACTGCCTCGCCCTAGCGGCCGAACAAAAAGCTGATCCCAATCGGGTACCCTCGCCGTACACCGAAAGAACTCCCCCACTATGGTCTCGTATGGTCACCAGCTGACGCTCACAGTCGATGACAGCGCCGAATCGGCTCAACTAGTCCATGCCTACGATGACACAGACATCACCCATCGCAATAGGGATCAGGTCAATCGGGAATTCAATCCCGAAAATCTCTAGTACACATCCCCGAATAACCTCCGTGGCACAAATCACTTTCTCGTCAGCTATAGAAACTCTCAAAGGTCGACTCAACGACTCATGACTAACGCTGATATGCTGACTAAAGGCTAAGGACACAAAGGACCTACTCGCACCCGAGTCAAATAACACTAAGGCAGGCACAGAGTTCACAAGAAAAGTACCTACGCATATAATAACATAAGCATAACATCTCGACATTAAAATAATTACATGAATTACAACATACCTGCCACAACATCGGGCGCAGCGCGGACCTCCTCCGCAGTCAGCTGAAAGGCTCTCCCCCGAGCCCTCGGGGCCTCGGCCTTCACCGGTCGAGTCGCAGTAGCTCCGGCAGCAGGTGCAGATCCCTGAAGAAGCTGAGGGCACTCGGCCTTCCTATGGCCAGTCTGGTTGCAATGAAAGCAAACCGTAAATCCCTTGGGACACTCCCTAGCAATGTGCCCCTCCTTGCCACACTTGTAGCAAGCACCAGATCGACACGCCCCCTCATGACCCTTGCCGCACTTTCCGCAAGTGCGGCTCTTCGAACCTCCTGTCCTCGCATCAGCGGACTTAGTCCGCTTGGCTGCCGGCTGGAACTGAGCCGGTCGCCGGTCCACCCGCTGAGACTCGGCCTCCTCCCTGGCCTGGGTCTCCAATTCGATCTCGCGCTTCCTGGCATTCGCCTGAAGCTCAGCAAAAGTATGGTAGGTGGAGTTCGACACAAACTCTCGGATATCCCTCCTCAACACTCCCAAGTACCGGCTCATCCGAGCCTGATCAGTGGACACCAGCTCGGGGCAGAACATTGCCCTCTCATGAAACTTCCGCGTAATCACCGCAACAGAATCAGTACCCTGCTTGAGGGTTAAGAACTCCTGCACCAATCGTTCCCTCTCCACCGGGGGAACGTACTCATCCCTGAACATGGCAGTAAACCCCTCCCATGTCACCACTGTAGTCTCTGCCAAAGTGAAGTTCGCCGTCACGAACTTCCACCAGTCCTTCGCTCCCAGGCGGAGCTGGTTCAAAGCGAACCGTACCCTCAAGTGCTCCGGGCATGAACACGTGTAGAAGCACCCCTCTATGTCCGCGATCCACCTCATCGCAGCAATCGGATCCTGCGTCCCATCGAACTCCGGTGGCTTCGTGTTGCTGAACTCTCGGAACAACAACGAGTCACCTCCCTGTGGCCTAGCAGCGGCCACAGCTGCGGTAGCTGCAGCGGTTGCAGCCTCAGTCAACGCGGCGTACCGCTCATCGAATGTCTCCATCAGGGTGGTCTTAATAGACCCAAACATCTCCGGGATCTCAGCCCGGATCGCTGCCGCCACCTCCTCGTGAATCATCTGACGAATATCCTCGTCACTCACACCGCTCGTACTCGCTCCGTGGCGTGGTCTAACCATAATGTCTCTGAAATACAACATAAAACCATCAGAGACGCCATCGAGTATAATCATACTCGATACGCAACCCTACTCAATCCCCGATATCCAGGGATTCTTACTTGGGTCTCCCACTGACCCGGTATCCTCGGTAGTACGGGCCCAATACTACCGACCATACCGCATCAGCGTTCATCCCAAGTCTTCCTCCCCAAACTCCGGATAGTGAGTACTCTACTTCTGATATGCACTATCTACCCGCATACTAGCAACGCATCCCATATAGGCAAATTTTCCCTAGACTAAGGCATCACAAATCAGGCCACTCTAGTCCTATCATGAATACCTAGTCTTCTAGCATGCATAACAATTCATATCATATCATATTGTAAGGTATTTTGGGGATCTTTACCGTTCGGGCGCTGACTGATCGTACACACTGCTTCTTTCTGGCTTACCACAAAACCATTTACAAAAGTTTATGCCTTTATTTAAAAAGTTTTCCTCAAATCCTCGGTTTGAGTTCGGTTACCCCCGAAGGTGCACCCGAATCCCTCAAACCTAGGCTCTGATACCAATTGTAACAACGCAAATTTTCAAACAAATTTTCGTTTTAAAAATATATTTATTTCCATTCAAAACAAGGCATAAATAGTTTAAGTATTCTGTCAAATACAAATAATCAAAATCCCAAGATCATAAAAGCATTCTTCAGTGTGTATCGATCACGCCGGCGCCTTCCCACGGTCCTCGCTAGTACCTGAAATACATGCACAACAACTGTAAGCATAAATGCTTAGTGAGTTCCCCAATATACAACTTACGCACATACGCCTTTCCAGGCCCTGACCTTCCGGTCCATGTGTCTCAGGGGACTTCCGTCCCTGCTGGGTAAACCTTCCGGTCCTACCCACGCCGACCTTCCGGTCCATCACACAACATATCGCCTTCCGGCCCATAACATATTGCCTTCCGGCCCATAATATAATCGCCTTCCGGCCCATAATATAATCGCCTTCCGGCCCATGACATACATAGCACACACATAACAAATAACTTACCACATATAGCATACATGTCACATATCATATCCGACCTTCCGGTCACACAGTCAAACCCTTCTGGGTACAGTATAGTGAGAAGACTCACCTCGTAAATGCTGAAAGCTAGCAAATCCTGAAATCACTCGTGCACAAACCGACGAGCTACAACCTCCCTATAACATTACATATCTCATTAGCACTTATATCTTCTAAGTGTGACTATCCCTAAGAAGTCAGACTTAGGTCAACTCTGGTCAACGGTCAACGGTCAACTCAACCGGACTCGGCGAGTACCATGGCGACTCGGTGAGTCTAGACGTCCTCCAACTTTCTGAGATTCCTTATCTACTCGTCGAGTATCCTCCTCGATCCGACGAGTTACCCCTGGAAGAATCGCGGGGCTACCCCGACTCCACTCGTCGAGTCTGAAGAACAGCTCGACGAGTTCTAGTAATTCTCCAACCTACTCGCCGAGTCTGCTCATCGGACTCGGCGAGTCCACGCCATGCAGTCGATCAACTGCTTCCTGAGATGAGTCTCGTCCCGAAATACACAAGCATGGGACCCTCTGGACCCTTAAGGTCCTAATACAAGATTATAGTCGTTGGGTAACAAGGCACTAATTCATTTAATCACCCAAATGGGTTCCATAAACCCTAAATCCATGCATACATCAACAAACAGAAAGGAATCCGAAATATTACCTGGAATATGCCCTCTCTGTGTCTCCAAACTGCAGAATTCGAATCCCTTGTCGTTCCTTTAGCCAAAACCCTTCTCCTCCTTGCCCAACAATTTCTTCAAGCCCTAATATCCTCCAATCTTGCTCTAGATGCCCACAGCCGTTTAGGGTTCCTCTCAATCGACTAAAGACGGACAATGATGGCATATAAGAGCATTATATACGATCCAAAACCGAACGGTTAGGGTTTCTGCTGAACAGCGTCGACTCGCCGAGTCCATATCTGGACTCGTCGAGTCCAGTCGCGGACCCGCGACCAAGTCTGCGATCCTACTCGGCGAGTCTAGGCTCCGACTCGCCGAGTCCCCTCTTTACTCACCCCAAAAACATAATTAAACAATACCTGAGATTTCGGGCTGTTACACGGTGATGAGTCGCACACCTGCCCATTCAACCCGTATGCGTTTATCTACATTCTATCGGTAGCTTCTAATGACCCTCCAGTAGTAGGAGTTGAATTGGGTTTGTCAGACATCAGTGACCCATCAACTCACAGGACCCCAATTCCCAATCAGGGTGGAAACACGATTCCAATGATCAAACTGGGGCCCCTCGTTCAGTCGGGGTGGAAATGCGATTCCAATGATCAAACTGGGGCCCCTCGTTCACAGGGGTGTAAATGTGATTCCAACGAAAAAAGTAGGCCTATTCGGTTCACGGGGATGGAACTGCGATTCAATTGGTGCAACAGATGATGTCGGACCACCCCACTCTAAATCGGGATAGAATGTTGCAGGAGGTGAGGCGACAACACCTGTTTCTGGGTGGAAGAAGGAGGCCAGCCCAGCAACAGAAGGTGAACCCAAATGTGGAAGGGAATGGAGTGGGTATATATACAATTTACCAGACATCAGTGACACATCGACTCACAGGATCCCGAATGTGGAAGGGAATGGAGTGGGTATATAGATCCAGATACAATTTACCCAATATACATATGTATGTATAGCGGGTAATGTTTATTATACATGTATACATCCAGATGTATACTTGGGAAATCATATCTATACCTACTCCATGCGCTTCCACATTCGGGTTCATCTTCTGTGCCTGGACTGGTCTCCTACTTCTACCCGGAAACAGGTTTTTCGCCTCACCTCCTGCAACATTCCATCTCGATTGAGAGCGGGGAGTTACGACATCATCTGCTGCTCCACTGGAATCGTGGTTCCATCCCTATGAACGAGTGGTCCTGCTTTTATCACTGGAATCACATTTCCACCCATGTAAAGGAGGGGCCCCAGTTTGATCATTGGAATCGCGTTTCCACCCCGACTTGGAATTGGGGGTCCTGGCTTCCTCATTGCTATCAATGAAAATGCTACACTTAAAATTTAGTAGTATTATGTAATCGAGTCCCATTCGTTCACCAGGATAGAACCACGATTCCATTGGTGCAGCAGATGATGCCATAACGCCCTGCTCTGAATCGGGATGGAATGTTGTGGGAGTGAGGCGACAACACCTGTTTCCAAGTGGAAGAAGTAGGCCAGCCTAGCGAAATAAGGTACACGAATGTGGAAGTCATGGAGTGGGTATAGATACAATTTACCTAACATCAATGACCCATCAACTCACGAGAATCCGAATGTGGAATGGCATGGAGTGGCTATATAGATCCTAATACAATTTACCCGGTATATATCTGTATGTATACCAGGTAATGTTTATTATACATGTATAGATCCGGATGTATACCTAGTAAATTGTGTCTATACCTACTCCACGCGCTTCCACATTCGGGTTCACCGTCTTTCGCTGGGCTGGCCTCCTTCTTCCACTCGGAAACAAGTTTTTCCGCCTCACCTCCCGCAACATTCCATCCCTATTGAGAGCGGGGCGTTCCGGCATCATCTATTGCTCCACTGGAAACACGGTTCCATCCCTGTGAATGAGTGGGCCTGCTTTTATCAATGGAATCACGCTTCCATCCCTGTGAATGAGTGGGCCTGCTTTTATCAATGGAATCATGCTTCCACCCATGTGAACGACGAGCCCCAGTTTGAACATTGGAATCGCGTTTCCACTGCGAATGGGAATTGGTGGTCCTGGCTTCCTCTTTGTTATCAATGAAAATGTTACACCTAACATTTAATAGCAGTACGTAATTGAGGTCCATTCCTTCACCGGGATGGGACCGCGATTACAGTGGTGCGACAGATGTTGCCGGAATACCCCGCTCTCAATCGGGATGGAATGTTGCGGGAGGTGAGGCGGCAACACCTGTTACCGGGTGGTAGAAGGAGGCCAGCCCAACGATAGAAGGTGAAACCGAATGTGGAAGGCATGGAGTGGGTATAGATACAATTTACCAGACATTGGTGATCCATCAACTGACGGTAACCCAAATGTGGAAGGCCATGGAGTAGGTATATTGATCCAGATACAATTTATCCGGTATACTTTTGTATGTATACCGGATAATGTTTATTATACATGTATACATCCGGATGTATACCTGGTAAATTATATCTATACCCATTCCATGCCCTTCCACATTCGGGTTCACGTTCTGTCGCTGGGATGGCCTCCTTCTTCCACCTGGAAACAGGTTTTTTCACCTCACCTCCCGCAACATTCCATCTTGATTAAGAACGGTGCGTTTCGGCATCACATCTGCTGCTCCATTAGAATCGCGGTTCGATCCCTATGAAATAGTGGGCCTTATTTTATCATTCGAATCACATTTCCACCCGTGTGAATGAAGGGCCCCAGTTTGATCGTGGAATCACGTATCCACCCCGAATGGGAATTAAGGTCCTGGCTGCCTCTTTGCTATCAATGAAAATGCTACACTTAAAATTTAGTAGCATTACTTAATCGTCTGATTCAGGAAGGGAACTGAATAAATTCTAGATGGTGATGGGTCGCACACCCGCCATTCTACCTGTATGCGTTTATCTACATTATATCAGTAGCTTCTGATGACCCTCCAGCAGTGGGAGTTGATTTGGGTTTGTCAGACATCAGTGACCCATCAACTCATGGGAACCCCAATTCCCAGTCAGGGTGGAAACACGATTCCAATGATCAAACTGGGGCCCCTCGTTTACATGGGTGGAAACGTGATTCCAATGATAAAATCAGGCCCATTCGTTCACCAGGATGCAATCACGATTCCAGTGGAGTAGAAGATGATGTTGGAATGCCCCGCTCTCAATCGAGATGGAATATTGCGGGAGGTGAGGCGGCAACACCTGCTTCCGGGTGGAAAAAGGAGGTCAACCCAGAGACAAAAAGTGAAGCTAAATGTGGAAGGGCATGGAGTGGGTATAGATATAATTTACCAGACATCATTGACCCATCAACTCACGGGAACCCGAACCCGAATGTGGAAGGGCATGGACTCGGTATATAGATTTGGATACAATTTACCTGGTATACATCTGTATGTATACCGGGTAATGTTTATTATACCTGTATACATCCAGATGTATACGTGGTAAATTGTATGTATACCCCCACTCCATGCCCTTCCACATTCGGGTTCACCTTCTGTTGCTGGGCTGGCCTCCTTCTTCCACCCAGAAACATGTTTTTCCGCCTCACCTCCCACAACATTCCATCCCGATTGAGAGCAGGGCATTTCGACATCATCTGCTGCTCCACTGGAATTGCTGTTCCATCCCTGCAAATGAGTGGGCCTGCTTTTATCATTGGAATCATGTTTCCACCCATGGGAATTAGGGTTTTTGGCTTCCTCTTTGCTATCAATGAAAATGCTACACTTAAAATTTAGTAGCAGTACGTAATCGTCTGATTCAGGAAGGGAACTGAATAACTTATAGACGGTGATGGGTCACACACCCGCCCATTCTACCTATACACATTATCTACATTATATCGGTAGCTTCTGATGACCCTCCAGCAGTGGGTCACATACCCGCGCATTCTACCCGTATATGTTTATCTACATTCTACCGGTAGCTTCTGATGACCCTCCAGCAGTGGGAGTTGAATTGGGTTTGTCAGACATCAGTGACCCATCAACTCATGGGACCCCCAATTCCCAGTCGGGATGGAAACGTGATTCCAATGATCAAACTGGGGCCCCTCGTTCATAGGGGTGGAAACATGATTCCAATGATAAATGTAGGCCCATTCGTTTACCGGGATGGAACCGCAATTCCAATGGTGCAACAGATGGTGTCGGAAAACCCCGCTCTGAATCGGGATGGAATGTTGCGGAAGTAAGGCGGTAAAACCTATTTCTGGGTGGAAAAAGGAGGCTAAACCAGTGACAGAAGGTGAACCCGCATGTGGAAGGCATGGAGTGGATATAGATACAATTTACCTGACATCAGTGACCCATCAACTAACGAGAACCCGAATGTGGAAGGGCATGGAGTGGGTATATAGATCCGGATACAATTTACCCGATGTACATATGTATGTATACCGGGTAAAGTGAGGATGAGTCATGTGTGTATGTCAAAGCTAGTGGGAGTATAGTAACTTTCCTAGTATTTTATGTTGATGACATACTCCTTATGGGAAATCACATTCTGACCTTACAAGAAGTGAAATCTTGTTTGGGGAAGTGTTTCGTCATGAAGGATCTAAGGGAAGTTGTGTATATTCTTGGGATAAGGATTTTAAGGGACAGAAAGAAAAGGCTAATTAGTCTTAGTCAGTGTATATACTTGGATAAGTTACTAAAACGTTTTAGTATGGAAAATTCCAAGAAAAGAGAGATACCTATTTAGAGCAATACGAGGTTGAGTAAGAATCAAAGCCTTAGTACAAATGAAGAGATAGCAGAAATGAGTAGAGTCCCATATGCTTCAACTATAAGATCGATTATGTATACTATGACATGTACTCACCCTGATGTGTCTTTTTCCTCAAGCATGGTTGGTCGCTTTCAGGGAAATCCTGGTAGAGCTTTGTGACATCCCCATTTTCTCGGCCAGAAAAGACCGATTTTTGTTTATGCTTTATAAAAATCAAAGTACTTCTTTTCATAAAAAAAAACGTTGCGGAATTCGTTCCCAGAAAAACATGATAAATACGTTATCAAAACATTTTCGAAGAAACATATTTTATTCATTTTAAAACGTTTGAGATGTCATCGTCAATACAGAAACATAAGCAAAAACAGAACTTACATTTATTTACACTAGTGATCTACATCTCTTTAATCTCTCGCTGTAATGTAACTTCATAACAACACCTGTGACATAAATAAACTGAGTGGGTCAGGTTGGGAAACCTGGTGAGTACATAGGGTTTTTAACCCACAATAATATATTTATTATGTTTAAACAATTAAACAATCAACCCAATTACTCATCCCCATTATCTTCTTTATTCTCAAGGATCTACCCTTAGAATCAGCTATTCCTCATTCATTTATTCCTATGTATCATCCTAAGGAATCGGCACGAAGTCCATCATTGCCACGGTTTACACAACAGGCACTAAGTCTGCATAGTCGCCAGGGGTTAGGCATCAAGTCTGCATGATCGCCAAGGTTTACACAACGGGCACTAAGTCTACTTAGTCGCCAGGGTTTAGGCATCAAGTCTGCATGATCGCCAAGGTTTAGGCACCAAGTCTGCATGGTCGCCAAGGTTTAGAGTACGCCGGGTGAACACATCGTTCACAATACCTACAGGTTGTGAGCCTGATAGTGTTCCACTGGACTGTCTAGAATAGTCCGTGGTTGTCATCCATACTCTACTGAATGACGGAGCCATCGTTTGGGAAAAGGCTTCTCACATCGTCCACCTCTCACCCTCACCTCGTGGTCTATAGCACCTCTCAACTCATCATCCAACTCATATTCCATCTATTACATCTACCCATGTTTTTCCCCAACATTATCGTAGATATAAAATACATATACAGTTTAAATCATTTAAATCATGTATAAAATCGTTCATCCAGCATAGACAACATGTATTCAGATAATAAGCACACATAACACGTAATTTATATAAAATACTTCATATCTATGTGTAAGCTGAAAGTAACTATGCACTCACTTGAAAGGTGGTGACTCGGTACTCGGACAATGCTTCGGTACTCTTAAAACAATTTTCCTTCGATAAAACCTAGTATCAATACCACTAGGGTTTAGTCTAACGATAATCGCGACAAATTAATAGTCTAACTATTATTACTATTATATAAGCGTTAAACGATACTTATATAACTCATAATAATAGCCCAAATAATTATTTTAAGGACCTAATAACATTACTATAATTATTTGAAAGCTATATTAAAAATTGCGTAAGCGTAGCTCACTTACAGCGAATTTTAAAGAAAACCGGGCTTTGCTCGAAGCAGCGTTTCTGAAACCGAAAGACCCTTTTTCTCGGGACTCCGGGAGCCTCGGGGCTTCCTTAGGGTGCTAGGGGATCACCTAGGCTTAGGGGAGGGTTAAAACCCTTAGAGAGAAAAAGAAATTTAGAGAGAGAGAAAGAAATTGGTGTGAAAAAGTCGGAGACCCTCGCCCCCTTTTTATACCCTATGAGGCCTCGGACTACGCTGGGCGTAGCCGAGGTACGCTGGGCGTAAGGCTCGCATCGTACAACACACGTCCGAACAGGCTTGGTGCGACGTGGCTGCTTGTGGACCAAGGAAGGCTAGAACGCGGAGCGTAGGGACTTCGTGCGCGAGGCGTACTCGGACGCTGGGCGTCTTCGGATTACGCGGGGCATATGTGAGGACAGGTGTCACCCATCCGAAGCGAGGCGTGGGCAACAAGGGACGGTTGAGATTCGGCCACGTCAACAACTTCGCAATCAGCTTGGCAAATTCACACTCCGACTTCTGAAAATCATAACTCTCGCATACGAGCTCGGTTTTTGACGTTCTATATATCCACGCGAAGGCGGGAACATACTCCACAACTTTCGTTTAGAATTTGTTGGCTAATTTTGACTTTATTTTAAATTTTATATTTTTAATAGGCCGGGACAGGATTGGTTTGTTAAATTCTCATAACTTCTTCATCCGACATCCGTTTTCGCCCATCTTTTTTTTTGTTATGCTACTCTTAACGAGATCTTCGATTCTCATTTAGGTCGTGTCGATTAAAAACCACTCGATCTAATATTCGAATTTCGGGCTGCAGACAGCTAAGCCGAAACTTCGAAAAATCATAACTTCCTCATACGAAGTCAGATTTGGGCGTTCTTTTTATGGACGCTCTCGGTTTAACATATTCTATGACTTTCGTTTAGACCGCTAAGACTAAAACTCGCTCTATCGTAAATTCACTATTTACGCTTCCCGGTATCGTGCCGGTTTTGTCGCGAAACTTCGACGAGTCATAACTTCTTCGTTATAACTCGGATTTCGGCGTTCTTTATATGTACAGAAACCTTGTGATATATACTAAAACTTGGTTAAGATTATTTATTCTAAATTAATAATTTGCCGAAGAGTCAGTTTCGACACTTATTGCCTCTAATTTGACTAGCCCGGATCTACCGGCGTTACAAGCTTATTGGATAGTAGTAAATAACATACTCAAGTATCTACGAAGGAAAAATGACTTGGTTCTAATTCTTGGTGGCAGTGATACCTTGAGAGTTACTGGGTATAGTGACGCCAACTTTCAAACAAATAGAGACAACCTTCGTTCTCAATATGGCTGGGCGTTTCTATTAAATGGAGGATCAGTCACTTGGAAAACTTCCAAGCAGGACAAGGTGGTTGATTCTACTTGTGAATCATAGTACATAGCTACAAGTGAAGCATCAAAGGAAGCGTCTTGGATGAAGAACTTCATCAGTGATCTTGGAGTAGTTCCGACCATTTAGGAGCCGATGGAACTTTTCTGCGATAATGAGCGGTTGTTTTGATCGAAGAACCAAGAGATCATGGTAAATCTATACATATCGACATAAAGTACCATTACATCAGACATAGAATTGAAGAAGGTAATCTCATAGTAAAGAGAGTGTCATTAAAAGACAATAATGCAGATCCTTTCACGAAGGCTCTAAGTAGGGTTACACATAGTCAACATGCTAGGAGCATTGGTTTGAGAGATTATGTTAGTTTTAGTAGTTAGATGATTAGTTTGAAACTTGTAACAAAATAAATGTAATTGATTTTGGGGATTAAATAATAAAGATTATTTATGAGTTTGTTTACTGCCTTTGTCAATTACTTATTCTTGTGTTTCGATCTGCATTTTTACTTCCTAAGTGATTTAATTATTCGAAACTCCACAGTCGCTCATACTTTAGGAAGTAAGTAGTGAATGAAGATTGTCATGAATTGGATTGTAGATTGTCTAAGGAGATTTGACATAGAAATTTTGTTGCTACAACATTCATGAGAACTTAGAAAAATGGAGATTTTGAGTATTGGATAAACCCACGCACAAAGAATTACTTCATAGATTCTATCACGAATAATTATGAGACGATAATATCTTATACTCTTATAACAGAGATATATGAGTTGTAATTTACAAGTCGGTTGTGCATTAGTGTTATGTAAACGCATCAGTAGTTGATGTTATAAAACTTAGTGTCATGCATGATTTGGTGAGTAAAGGATACAAGCATATGACTCAAAGTTTATTCGTTCCTTTTGCCCTAACAAAAAAAGAGATATATTTGGGCCCCTCGGTGCCTTTCTGTTGACTTATAGTGTTGCGCCCAACCATGACTAAATTGATGTGTTCAGTTAGTAAGTCTTATGAGGTCATCACAAATCGGGAAATCAGGAAACAAAATTTTGGACGATGATATTGATTCTAATGCATGTCTCGTGTCGATACGATATCTTATAGAATGAAAAGTATTTGATTACTTATCTTAGGACTATTGTCTGATCAAATTAGAAACTGGAGTTGCCCTGGGAAGCACCATTTACTATTAGTTTAGAAGTTATACTGACAATTATAGTTATAGACTTATCCAAGTGGGAGACTGTTGAATTAGGTCTCTAAGACAATAACTAAATTGGTATATACTTAAACAGCTAGCAAAATCCTTTTGGGTTGCCCTCAAACCTAGTAATTGGATATGATGACTTTTAGAGAGAGAGGGACTGATTTATTGACTTATTATATGATTAATAAATAGCAATAAATGATGTATTAATATATTATGAGAATCATATATTAATTAGTATTATTTAATTAAGAATTAATCAGAAATTTATAAGGATTAATTAGATTAATTAAAAGTGCAAGGGTCTAAGCAGTAATTGTTCGATAACTAAACAAAAGAGATTCTAGAACCTTCTTAGGGTTTGGACAGTTTTGGAGGCATCTTTGAGGTATCTGGAATATTTCTTGAAGATAAATAAGAAGAACGATAATTACCTAATTTGAAATAATAGTATTATATTCAAATTAGGGTTTCCACGGTTTCTATAATGTACCTATAAATAGGCCCTTGACCTTCATATTTTCGGCCACTCATACCTTTAGAAGGATAGTCAAAAAATTTCTTCCCTCTCCTCTCTTTTCAAGTTCCTTAGTTGCTAAGGTTTGGGTGTTAACCATCAGAGGCACGAGATTTTTGGCGCTTGCTTCCAAGAGCTTTTGAAGAAAGATTGGGTTGATTTGTTAGCTACAACAAATCAAAAGGTATTTATATTTTCCTTATGAATTTCGATTTCATTAGGGTTATAGTAGTTTTGTTTAATTCCAAGTATGTTGCCTTTATATACAAGACATAGATCTCTTTAGGTTGCATATGCCTAAATTCTTAATTGTTAAGTATTTTTCGTTTTGAGCATTGTTGTTGTAACCTAAATAACCCATCAATATCTTCAACCATAATTCGTTCCTTATGAAATTAAACCCCAGTAGTGTCGTTTTGAGGGTCTAGAAGGCAGTCGTATGGTTGTTCAACTGATATGGAGCGAAGAACTGAAGGATTTAAGAGCATATTCATGACAAGAATCATTCGATTTGCTTTTTTGATCATTATTAGTATACCACTTGTGTTCCTATTATTTTACTTTCTAAATTTAGATGTTATAACCTTTTTCTTTGTGTTTAAAATTAAATGAATCACGGGAATTTGGATTAAATTGTTATTTGAATTGTTTGTTCTTATTTAATTTATTGTGTGAGTTTGATTCAAGATTCATATGTGTTAAAGCTCTTTACTTTATTACATATTGCTAGTCTATGTGATTAGAAGAACAATCTAGTTATATATTATTGAATCATAGTTGTTTTATTACCATAAAATAATTATGATTATTGTTGGATCAAAACCTATGGTTAGGTTAATAAATATATGAATTTTAATGTGTGTAAATGTTTTAGATTACTGTTCTTAGCATGATTTAATTCTAATAACTTTTAGGATTAATAAAAATTGAATCTTGTATGATACAAAGTGAACAATGAATTTATGGATAACTAATTACATGACGATGAAATTAAAAATCCTTTTAATCATTAGCATTTGTGTATTGACCAAATACATAAATCAGTTTGAGAATCGTTGAGTAATGAATAAATGATCATTACACAAAAGTAATCCATTATTTTGAGATGTAATATAATTTGAACCAAAATACCTTAAATGATTCATTTCTAGCCAGTTTATGAAGTTAGTTTAGTTATTTATTTACTTGAGTTTTCATAATCAAAACTCTCACTTTTTATTGCTTTTATGTATTTAATGTAACCTATAATCAAATATTATAATATTAATTCATTATCGTTCCTTTTAAATTCGACACCCTTGTTTATCAACTATCATTTGTTTGGGGTTCATCCTTATCAAATGTAAAATAAACAAAATAATTCTTTTGTAAGAAGTTTATAAAAATAAAACATCTATTAGTTAAGAATGTGCAAAAAGAGAGTGGTATAAGTGAAAATATTTATTGTGGGGAGAACAATGGCGTGTGAGAATGGTGGTAAGTGACTGACTAAATTATTTTATCGATAAATTCATATAGGGATTGAATTATTGTTAACGTGTAATAAACAAGAAAAACTCTTTAATTTAAACTGTAGAAGATCGATCCGCTTTAAATGTGAGTTGTTATTTTTAGAATAAAACACGAATAGTCGTTTTGATGGAATTTTTAAAAATATGGATAATTACTTTAAAAAAAACATTACTTGTTTGACCCATATTTACAAGTTATAATAGTTATGATAAAAAATTTATTAAGAAATTGATGGTTTTATAGTAAAAATTAAAATTAGATGGTTTAATAATAAAAAAAAAACTAACAAAATATAATGATTTATATAACTTTAACCATTTTCTAATTATATAAATTAGTTTTAAAAAGTATAAAATATAGAGAAAAGGAAAAGTTTAACCGTAATACATGTTGGTTTTTTGTTAGTGACGAAAAGCATGAAAATAGTGTAGTCCGTACATGGTCACCACGCGTGTGAATACCCAAAGAGGGAACTCTGTGGAAGCGTGTCCACTGTAAGATCCCTGTACCTGAGTTTAGTAAAACCAATGATAGTAAGTCTTAACCCCTATTGGCTAGTGACACCTTTTTCCAAGTACCCTTTTGCTTCCGTCACTCTCTGTCAGTACTCTATATCAACAACACACAGATTCAAGACAAAGGGAGAGGGTAAAAACCCAATTATGCCCCTAAATCACGTCCAAATGACCAAATCCTTCGATATATAAATAAATAAAACTTTTTTTCTATAAATAAATAAAGACAAACTATATATATATATATATATATATATATATATATATATATATATATATATATATATATATATATATATATATATATATAATAAAATCCCTAAATCACGTCCAAATGACCAAATCCTTCGATATATAAATAAATAAAACTTTTTTTCTATAAATAAATAAAGACAAACTATATATATATATATATATATATATATATATATATATATATATATATATATATATATATATATATATATATATATATATATATATAAAATCTAATAATTATTGTCTCAGAAATATAAAATAAAATCTAATACTTATTGTCTCACAATAAAATTATTTGCCAAAAGAGTTTTTTATTGCCGTCGCTTTGTACAGGTACAAATCTAGTACTATATATATATATATATATATAAGATGCATCCGCGCAAAGTGGCTACAATAAACAACTCTTTTGGCAAATAATTTTCTTGTAAGAAAATAATTATTAGATTTTAATATTAGTTATTATGCATAAAAATGATCATTTTTAAATAAAATATTTATATTTAGACATTATATTTATATTGTCTGTTTATATATTTAATTTAAATTAATTAACATCCGTTTCTTGTTTAAAAAATATAAATTATTTTATATACACGAATTTAATATTTTAAAATTTTTATTTTACTAATTTTTTAATAGCCTTTCTTAATTCAAGGTTTTAAACGTTTGATAAGTATTAATGATTTTTTATATATAATTGATTTGTAGAAAAAACTGTGTAGCTTATATCTTTTATAATTCAAGATATGACTAATATGTTTTATAATATAGCATAAGATATATATATATATATATATATATATATATATATATATATCTTAAAATATTATAAATTTTATTAATTATATTTTTTTTATTCTTTTACAATAGAACCACTATAATTTAATACTCGATTAATTAATAACATCGATAAAATTAATAATTTGTCTGATTCCAAATTAGGACCAGTATAAAATTGGACCCCAATCGATAAAATAATAAAACAAATTTTTTTTAGAAATCCTAATATAAATATATTGGCCCTAGAGAAATTATAAATTAATAATTATTAAAATATTCTAAAATTCTAGAATTATCTAGTAAAAAGTGAATTTATAGTCATTTGTTTTTTTGTGAACTTCAAATCTATATTGAGTTCATTTTTAAATGTCTTAATTGCACTTAACAGTTGAGACATTGTATTCTCGTATTGCAACAAAAGTTCTGAAGAGTTGTTGCCGCTTGCAATGCTTATTTCCGAGTGACCGGTTCCAAAGGTACTGAATCATCATCAACTTCATAATCAACCAAATTTTGAACGGTATCCACGATAATTTCTTTAAATTAATAAGTTATTAATTTATCGATATAATAATATGTTGTTAAATCAATAAAATATCATAGTCCCAACATTATTAATTTATAGAGGTTATATTTTATATGGGTAAGAAATAAAATTTATATATATATATATATATATATATATATATATATATATATATATATATATATATATATATATATATATATATATATATATATATATATATAAAAGAGGACTCTCAATTTCTTATATATAAATATAGAGATATTTTAATGTGTCTAAGAACATATATAAAAAATATTAATTACGGAGAATATTATAATAATTAAATATAAAATATATTAACAATAATAAATATTGTTTATTAAAAAATAATTAACTATAGAAAATATTCTTTATAATTAATAAATTTTACATTTAATTATTATAATATTATTTATATGTAACCATTATGGCATATGTAGAAAATCTCTAACAATTTTTTGTTACATTTACATTTATAAGTAATTTAAACACTTTTCTTGTTTTCTATAAAAGTAACACAGTTTTATAATTTGGAGAAAAATATTTTATTCATAGTTCATTACTAAAAATAAAAATAATGCGAAATACCACCACCCTATTTCCAATGCCACAACAACCATTTTACTGATTTTCTGGAGCCCGTTCAAAATCTAGATGCAACTTTGTCGTTTGTATGGGTGTCAGATTTGGTCATCGTGTCGTGTTTTTATTTGACACGATACGACGTGATAATGTTTTATGTAACATGAATACGACACAATATGATTTTGTGTTTTTTTAACTAACACGAAAATGAACCGATTAAAAAACAAAAAACACAACATGACACGATAAAGATAAAATAAAATAAATATTAGTTTATTTAACTAATATATAATCATATATAACACGATAATCACAAAAAACACGATAGAAAATTTCTAAATCGTGTCGATTTCGTGTCGAATTTTCAACACGAAAACTACATAACACGACGTCGTTTTTTTACACTTGACACGAATACGACACGAAGACGAATTTTAATTTTAGTTCCGTACAAATTTCATTTCGTGTTGTGTATATTTCTTGTGTCGTGTCATCAATTGTCATCTCTAGTTGTTTGTTTGATATCTGAAGGTTTGTATCGATCGGATACACTTCAAATATAAAGAATGAAGATAAGAAAACAAAGAACAGAAAGTAAATAACACAGGGTTCCCCAAATTGTTCTTTCACTAAGAAACAGTTTTTGTCTTCACTAAGAAAGACGGGTTGTCACAAAGACGATTGACACAAACCCGAACTGTCTACATTAGGGTTTACCCTAATGTAGATTATATACTAATGTATACATGTGAATCCCATGATTAAAGGGATTGTATCTTATCTATACAAAGAACTGATCTTCATAACAAAGTTATCGGATCTGCTGTGTATTCTATTGTAACACTCCTAAAATCACAATAAATTTAAAACTTTTGAAACCAACCATGAATCAAGATTGTTTACAAAAGAGTCATTGTTTCAAAAGCATTATTTCAATTTAGAGTTTTCCCAAGACCCGAAGACATAAAAACAGGAAGTTGTGTAAGTTCACGCCTTCGCCTTTCCATGATCATCAGAAGTACTTGAAACCATAAACTAAAACTGTAAACCAAAACTTAGTGAGTTCCCCCAAAGTACCACCACACAAACAAATAATCAAATAAATAATGGGTCCACAACGTCCTGGTTGGATTACCCCTAGCCCACAACCTTTTGGTTGAAATGCCCCGACCCTCAACCTTTCGGTTAGCTTGACCAATAGATAACGAGTTGACAACCTTCTAGTTGGATTGCCCAATACATAACGGGTCAACAACCTCTTGGTTGGATTATCCCCGGCCCACAACTTTCTGGTTGGAATGCCTTGGCCCATATCCTTTCGATTGGAATGCCCTGGTCTGTTGACTTATAACACAAAACAGTACCGTCTCAACCCCACCATACCATGTCAATATATACATAAAAAATAACATATATCCAACAACAGATAATCATATAACTAATTAATAGACTAGTAGACAGATCTACAGATCCCTATCACATAGCAACATCCTATATACTAGGATACAGATAGTCGGCCGACATTGGTGCCTTTGACCCATAAGTATAATGAGGAAAACTCACCTCACAGTCTGACGAATAGCTGAACAATACAATGCTCTGAATACTGGCTCTACAAGTTACATATTCAACAGATAGAGACCAAGGCTTACCTACAACTCAAAATACCCAAAATACTCTTTGGTCAAACTTAGACAAAATCTTGGTCAAAGTCAATAGCCCTTAATCTCAAATATCCATCCTCACGTCGTGACCAGACCTTGGTCACGTCGTAATAGTCCACTCGGTCCGATTCCACCTCGCGGTTATCATTAGACTAAACCCTAGTGGTATTGGTACTAGGTTTTATCGAAAGAAATTATTTTAAAGTAAACGAAGCGCTGTCCGAGTACCGAGTCACCACCTTCTCAAGTGAGTGCATAGTTACTTTCATCTTACACATAGATATGAAGTATTTTATATAAACTACGTGCTATATGTGCACATTATCTGAATACTTGCTGTCTATGCTGGTTGAACGTTTTATACATGTTTTAAAGGACTTAAACTGTATATGTATTTTATATATACGAAAATGTTGGGTATGAGATGGGTAGATGAATGATGAGAGATAGAAGATGACGTGAGTATACATTGGCAGCTACAGACTTAGTGCCTATGGGACAAACACCGGTAGCTATGGACTTAGTACCTTTTAGACGTTGGTAGCTATGGATTTAGTACCTGTAGGAATTGGTAGCTATGGACTTAGTACCTGTTGAACATTGGTAGCTATGGACTTAGTACCTATTAGATAAAGACTGGTAGCTATGGATTTAGTACCCGATGAATAGACTATAGCAGCTATGGAATTAGTGCTTTATGAACGAACATTGGCAGCTATGGATTTAGTGCCAGTCCCATAACCCTGGAAGTAAGGGACTTCAGAATAAACGAATGCATGATAGATGACTCTTAGGTTAAATCCTTAAAGAGTAAAGAAGATAATGGGGATGGGTAATTGGGTTGATTGTTTGATTGAACATAATAATTATATTATTGTGGGTTGAAAACCCTATGTACTCACCAGGTTTCCCAACCTGACCCACTCAGTTTATGTATATCACAGGTGACGAAGTGAAGTGACATTACACTGAGAGATTTAAAAGAGATGTAGATCACTAGTGTAAATCATTGTAAGTCTGTTTATGCTTATGTTTCGGTATTAACGATGACATCCCAAACATTTTTAAATGAAATAAATACGTTTCTTCGAAAATGTTTTAATAACGTATTTACCATGTTTTTCTGGGAACAAATTCCGCAACCTTTTTATAAAATGAAGTACTCTGATTTTTATAAAGCATAAACAAAATCGGTCTTTTCTGGCCGTGATTTTGGGGATGTCACATTCTTGCACCATGCATGATCCAACCCATTCTAGGTCAAAAGTGAAGAAATATGCTTCTAACTCTCATGCATGCCTCTAAAACCTCACCAATTTTCAAATCTGAACAATATGATAACAAAGAAACTCTTAAAATCCATAAAGTTGCTACTTTATGGATTTACTTCACTCAAGAATGCTAAACTTGAAGGAAAGTGGACTAAATCCTAGATCTACCCATGGTATGAAACAAAATTTGTATCTTTGATACTTATAAAGGTCCAACAACAAGAAGAGGTGATGATAATGTTGCTACTTTGCCCAATCCACTTTATGGATTTACTTTACTCAAGCATGCTAAACATGAAGGAAAGTGGACAAAATCCTAGATCTACCCATGGTATGAAATAAAGTTTGGATCTTTGATACTTACAAAGGTCCTACAACAAGAAGACGTGATGATAATGTTGATACTTTGCCCAATCCACCAAAAGATTACTTCTTTCCTCTTCTTGTCTCCTTCAAGATACAAATGACACCAAAGTGGCTAAGAACTTAAGGGATGATAAATCTCACGGTTCAATGGGGCTTATAGTGTGAGGGAGGTGGAAGGTGAACAACCCTAGCCCCCTCTTTCCTTTAAAAAAATGAAAATTAGGGTTTTTGGTCCTCTGACTGCTCTCACGACGTGAG
Source organism: Lactuca sativa (assembly GCF_002870075.4). NCBI lineage: Eukaryota > Viridiplantae > Streptophyta > Magnoliopsida > Asterales > Asteraceae > Lactuca > Lactuca sativa. Next base: position 55,046,955 of record NC_056623.2, read on the forward strand.
CATTGGATTCCCACGTCGTGAACCTCAAAATGATGCGCGGGTCCAAATTGCTCCTCACGAAGTGACAAGCATTCTTCACGCCGTGAGAAGGGCCAAGATTGAAAACTTTTAACTTAATAATAATAACAATAATATGCACCTGAACCGAGTGTTATAATGCTCCGCTACTTGAATCAAGCTTCTTCCTCGAAGTTTGCTGCTGTGAACAAATTCGGGTAATGCTCCTGCATCTCTGACTTGGGCTCCCATGTTCATTCAGAACCCTTGCGATGCTGCCACTGAACCTTTACCAAAGGTATCTCCTTATTGCGTAAGACCTTCATCTTTCTTTCTACCACCGCTACCGATCTCTCAATATAATTGAGATGCTCATCGGCCTGAATATCATCTAAAGTGACCACTGCCTTATCGTCCAACATGTACTTTCGTAACTGTGAAACATGGAAAGTGCTCTGGATCTGGCTGAGTTCACTCGGCAAAATCCAACCGATAGGCCACCCTGCCCACCCTAAAGATCACACAGAGCGGTCCAATATACCGGGGAACCAACTTCCCCCCTTCCTGAAGCATATCACACCCTTCCAGGGTGGGACCTTCAGTAGCACCATATCACAAACTTGGAACTCCAACTCCGATCGACGCCATCCGACATAGCTCTTCTGCCGACTCTGAGTTATCTGCAACCTCTGCCTGATCTATTGGATGAGCTCTGTAGTACGGAGGACTACCTCAGCCCTCCTCATAACTCTGTGACCAACCTGCCCCCCTCCAACAAATTGGGGTACGACATCTCCGACCATATAGAATCTCGAAGGGTGGTGCACCAATGCTAGAGTGATAACTGTTATTGTAGAAGAAATCTGCAAGAGGTAGGTAGGAATCCCAAATCCAAACAAAATCTATGACACAAGCTCGAAACATATCCATAAGTGTCTAGATAGTCTGCTCACTTTGGCCGTCAGTCTGTGGATGATAACCAGTGCTAAAATGTAGCCACGTACCAAGTTACTTGTGGAACTTCTGCCATAATCGAGAAGTGAACCGGACATCTCGGTCTGATACAATGGAAACCGAAATCCTATGAAGAGCAACAATCTCCCAAACATATACTTCGGCCAATTTCTCGGTCGAGGAGCTCTCCTCAATGGCCAAAAAGTGGGCACTCTTGGTCAATTGATCCATGATGACCTAGATAGCGTCAAATCCCTTGGAAATCTTCGGTAGCTTGGTGATAAAATCCATGGTGATATGTTCCTACTTCCACATGGGAACCTCCAAAGGTTGCATCTTTTCATGCGGCCTCTGATGCTCGGGCTTGACCGTCCTACAGGTCAAGAACCTCTCAACATACCAGGCTATCTCCCTCTTCATACACGACCATTAGTAACTTAGTCTCAAATCCCTATACATCTTGGTGGCTCTTGGGTGTATCGAAAAGCGAGACTTATGTGCCTCCGCCAAAATCGTCTATCTGATCGCACCAAAAACTGGAACCCATACCCGACCACACCGGGTCAACAGTCACTGATTATCGGTCACAAATCTGTCGATCTCGCCCCTCATCCTCTCTTGTTTCTAGTTCTCTTTCTTGACTCATTCCGCCTGTGCCCCTCCAATCAAATCCAAAAGCAGAGAATCTTTAGATATCCTCATACACATACCCCCAGTCAAAGATCCAGCCAACTTGCGGCTCAAAGAATCCGTGACCACATTCGTTTTACCCAGATGATAAAGGATCTCACAGTCATAATCCTTGATGTGACATCCCCAATTTTCACGGCCAGAAAAGACCGATTTTGTTTATGCTTTATAAAAATCAGAGTACTTCATTTCATAAAAATGTTGCGGAATTTGTTCCCAGAAAAAACACGATAAATACGTTATCAAAACATTTTCAAAGAAACGTATTTTATTCATTTTAAAATGTTTGGGATGTCATCGTCAATATAGAAACATAAGCATAAACGGAACTTACATTTATTTACACTAGTGATCTACATCTCTTTAATCTCTCAGTGTAATGTGACTTCGTATCAACACCTGTGATATAAATAAACTGAGTGGGTCAGGTTGGGAAACCTGGTGAGTACATAGGGTTTTCAACCCACAATAATATAATTCTTATGTTTAAACACTCAAAGAATCAACCCAATTACCCATCCCCAGTATCTTCTTTACTCTTAAGGATTTAACCTAAGAGTCATCTATCCTGCATTCGTTTATTCCAAAGTCCCTTACTTCCAAGGTTATAGGATTGGCACTAAATCCATAGCTGCCAATGTTCGTTCGTAAAGCACTAATTCCATAGTTGCTATAGTCTACTCATCGGGTACTAAATCCATAGCTACCAGTGTTTATCTAATAGGTACTAAGTCCATAGCTACCAATTCCTAACAGGTACTAAGTCCATAGCTACCAGTGTTTAACTAATAGGTACTAAGTCCATAGCTACCAATTCCTAATAGGTACTAAATCCATAGCTACCAGTGTTTAACTAATATGCACTAAGTCCATAGCTGCCGAGGTTATTTATTAGGCAGCAAGTCTATAGCTGCCTATGTTTACTCACATCATCTTTTATCTCTCATCATTCATCTACCCATGTCATACCCAACATATTCGTATATATAAAATACATATACAGTTTAAATCATTTAAAACATGTATAAAACGTTCATCCATCATAGACAGCAAGTATTCAGATAATTTGCACACATAGCACGTAGTTTATATAAAATACTTCATATTTATGTGTAAGATGAAAGTAACTATGCACTCACCTGAAAGGTGGTGACTCACCACTCGAACAGCGCTTCGATACTCTCAAAACAATTTCTTTCGATAAAACCTAGTACCAATACCACTAGGGTTTAGTCTAATGATAACCGCGACAAATTAATAGTCTGACTATTATTATTATATAAGCGTTAAATAACACTCAATATAACTCATAGTAATAGTCCAAATAATTATTTTAAGGACGTAATAACATTACTATAATTAATTGGAAGCTATATTAAAAATTGCATAAGTGTAGCTCACTTACAGCGAATTTTATCGAAAACTGGAACTTTATTTGGAGCAGCGTTTCGAAACCGAAAGACTCTTTTCTCGGGGCTCCGGGAGCCTCGGGGCTTCCCTCGGATGCTACGAGGTTTATCTAGGGTTTATAGGGCTTAAGGAGTTAGAGAGAGAGTGTAGAGAGAGGGAGAAGACTTGAATTTGTGTGGAAAGAAGGATGCACCTCGCACCCTTTTATAGCGCTAGAACCTCGGTTACGCTGGGCGTAATTCCGAGGTACGCTGGGCATACTCTCGCGTCGTACAACACACGTCGCGCTTCGGATGGTGGTGCGTGGCTCATTTGGGATCGCAGAGCACAACTGTACGCTGGGTGTTCCGAGCTTGGACGCTGGGCGTACCGAGGGCCAGGTGTACGAATCCGAAGCGAGTATCCTGATCATCGATGGAGGGATGGGATCGCACCACGTCATCACTCTCCTCGCAAATTTCGCATTTTTCTTTCCTGAGTTCTAAAAAATCATAACTTTCGCATACGAGCTCCGTTTTCGACGTTCTTTATATCCACGCGAAGGCGGGAACGTACTCTACAACTTTCGTTTCGACTTCGTCGGCTAATTTTGACTCGATTTTAAATTTTATATTATTAACAGACCGGGACATGATTGGTCCGTTAAATTCTCATAACTTCTTCATCCGACGTCTGTTTTCGCCCATCTTTTTCTCGTTACGCTACTCTTAACGAGATCTTCGATACTCGTTCAGGCCGTGTCGGCTAAAAACCGCTCGATCTAATATTCAAATTTCGGGCTGTACACTGCTAATCCGAAATTTTGAAAAATCATAACTTCTTCATACGAAGTCAGATTTGGGCATTCTTTTTATCGATATTCTTAGTTTAACATATTCTACAACTTTCGTTTAGATTGCTAAGTCTAAATCTCGCTTTATCGTAAATTCACTATTTACGCTTCCCGGTATCGTGCCGGTTCTGTCGCGAAACTTCGACGGGTCATAACTTCTTCGTTATAATTCGGATTCCGGCGTTCTTTATATGTACGGAAACCTTGTGACATATTCTACAACTTGGTTAAGATTATTTATTCTAAATAATCTTTTGTCGAAAAGTCGTTTTCGACCCCTATTGCCTCTAATTTGACTAACCCGGATCTGCGGGCGTTACAATTATCTCCCCCTTAGGATGATTATGTCCCGGAATCATCAACGAAACAAGGCTCGTATAATGACTCCATACGTCATCTCTTCATCCTAGGTAATAATTATAACTTCTATATTTCTTCAAGTCTATCTTTTAGACTTATTGACCGTAAGCAGTACTTAATCGTGCACCTGCTTTCTACCTCAGCTTAGACTCCAAATTATGACCTATCATCATATGATGCACGTTTAGACTCAGGTATCTTAGAGTTAAATTCTAAAACAGACTATGCCTTCCTTCATGTTCTAATGTGATATAATCACACTTTAACATGTAGCATTTCTAGCTACCAACTTCTTTAACAACGAGCGTGATACTTCTATTGATCGCTTTGATTTCAATTGTTTGGTTAAAGTCGGACGCTACATCAAAATTGGTTCTCTGAACCACGTAACCTACTCATCGTAGTCGGACTCAATGTGATATGACCAATAGGCTCGGGATAACAACAATCTTCCTAGTCATTACCGAAACAATGGTAACGACATACTTGAATAAAATGAAATCAATTACTAGCTTCTTGGTAACCTTGTGACTTTCCCTGATCCAAGTGTGAGTCCTGTGCTTCCGGTAGTATAGGCCTCTACTACCATTCACACCTACTCATACTCGTCCCAAGTATCGTCTCGCAGTTTTCCAAGTCACCATACAAGAAAATCACATAACAATTTAACACACCAGATAACAAAAGGAAGATTTTATTATTTCTTGAAACTACATCATACGATACTATGGCTACTGCATAACTTGATCTTCGGGTATAAAGTCCTTATCCTTGATTCCTCGCATGGTTTTCTGCTTCGTCGAGGATCATGTGAAATGCCTTTGGCCTTGGTGGCGTTTCTGGTCTTGCTGCTTTATTTTTCCTTGGGCAGTCTCTGGATATGTGCCCCTTGCCTCCACATCCGTGGCATACTTTATCATTATGTGTGCAGTCCTTGGAATAGTGACCAGTCCTCCCACACTTGTAACAATTCATTTCTTTATTGCACTTCCCACCATGCTTCTTCTTGCATTTATCACACCATCTCGCTTCACCTCCATCTCCTCCTCCAAGCTTTGAGAATTTTCTTTCCTTGTTGGACCTTGAAGATCGTTCAAACTTCCGTTTCTCTCCTGCCTTATCTTTTTCTAGACCATTTTCTCTTATCTGTGCCTCTACATTCTTAGCTGCCCTAACAACTGTTTTCAAGGTAGTTGCCATTTTGAACATTGGGCCAAAGTCAGTGGGCAGTCTGTTAGCAAACCTATAAATCTTGGAGAGTTCAGTAGGAACCAAGTAGGGGAATAGCTTCATCCTCTCGGTGAATGCGGTGACATACTCATCAACACTCATCTTCCCTTTCTTCAGGTTCTGAAACTCGTTGTTTAGGTCTATCAGATCTATCTCCGAGCAGTACTGCATTTTCAACTGTTCCAAGAACTCTTCCCATGACATCATTAAGGCTTCTCCTCGTGGCATCGTATCTGCCAATAGCTTCCACCAACTCAAGACTCCAGTTTCAGTTGTCTTACGGCGAAGACGGTCTTCTGTTTCTTGCTATAGTTGCGGCTCTCAAACACCATTTCCATCTCGGAGATCCAATCCATAATCTCAACAGGCTTTGGGCTCCCTGAGAGACTTGGTGGTTTCGCACCCAAGAAATTCTTGTACATTCGCCCATCCTTGTCGTTTCTCCTCTCCGGGCCATCTTGAGTTCCCACTCGACTCACTTGGCGGCTGTAGTTCCCTTCCTCTGATTGCTCGGGAATCAGCTCGGGTTGCTCAGTGGGCATAGTAGGTTCGTCCCTATTCGACATCCTCCTCATTTCTTCCCTTTGTTCAGCTAGCATAGCCGAAATCATGGCTTGGACTCTAGCCATGGTGACTGGCTCAGGTGCAACTTCTTCTACAACAGGTATTTGCTGAACCAATGGGGGTTGGTTCCTATTCTCATTTGCATTCACGTTTCCGCTACAGGTCCTTGCCATCTTGATCTATACACCGAATAAGATGAATCTAGACGTTTACTTAGGATTGACGTTTAAATCATCCTTATCACTCCGAAACGTTTACCTGCTAGTTCTAATATCGTATTCGTACGTTTAGAATCCTATACACATAAGGTTTCCAGATCCGGTCGGCAACAGACCATAGATCCGATCAAACTATAGCATAACAAATCATTTAGCACATAAAAGCAATTTAGGCATCATTCCTAAAATAAGCTAGTGCTCACACCTTACAATCATCGCTTAGCATTCTAAGTTTAAGTCTAGAAATAAATCCATATTCCTAGTTCGCTTAAACTAATGCTCTGATACCAACTGTGACATCCCCAATTTTCACGGCCAGAAAAGACCGATTTTGTTTATGCTTTATAAAAATCAGAGTACTTCATTTCATAAAAATGTTGCAGAATTTGTTCCCAGAAAAAACACGATAAATACGTTATCAAAACATTTTCAAAGAAACGTATTTTATTCATTTTAAAATGTTTGGGATGTCATCGTCAATATAGAACCATAAGCATAAACGGAACTTACATTTATTTACACTAGTGATCTACATCTCTTTAATCTCTCAGTGTAATGTGACTTCGTATCAACACCTGTGATATAAATAAACTGAGTGGGTCAGGTTGGGAAACCTGGTGAGTACATAGGGTTTTCAACCCACAATAATATAATTCTTATGTTTAAACACTCAAAGAATCAACCCAATTACCCATCCCCAGTATCTTCTTTACTCTTAAGGATTTAACCTAAGAGTCATCTATCCTGCATTCGTTTATTCCAAAGTCCCTTACTTCCAAGGTTATAGGATTGGCACTAAATCCATAGCTGCCAATGTTCGTTCGTAAAGCACTAATTCCATAGTTGCTATAGTCTACTCATCGGGTACTAAATCCATAGCTACCAGTGTTTATCTAATAGGTACTAAGTCCATAGCTACCAATTCCTAACAGGTACTAAGTCCATAGCTACCAGTGTTTAACTAATAGGTACTAAGTCCATAGCTACCAATTCCTAACAGGTACTAAATCCATAGCTACCAGTGTTTAACTAATATGCACTAAGTCCATAGCTGCCGAGGTTATTTATTAGGCAGCAAGTCTATAGCTGCCTATGTTTACTCACATCATCTTTTATCTCTCATCATTCATCTACCCATGTCATACCCAACATATTCGTATATATAAAATACATATACAGTTTAAATCATTTAAAACATGTATAAAACGTTCATCCATCATAGACAGCAAGTATTCAGATAATTTGCACACATAGCACGTAGTTTATATAAAATACTTCATATTTATGTGTAAGATGAAAGTAACTATGCACTCACCTGAAAGGTGGTGACTCACCACTCGAACAGCGCTTCGATACTCTCAAAACAATTTCTTTCGATAAAACCTAGTACCAATACCACTAGGGTTTAGTCTAATGATAACCGCGACAAATTAATAGTTTGACTATTATTATTATTATTATATAAGCGCTAAATAACACTCAATATAACTCATAATAATAGCCCAAATAATTATTTTAAGGACCTAATAACATTACTATAATTATTTGGAAGCTATATTAAAAATTGTGTAAGCGTAGCTCACTTACAGCGAATTTTATCGAAAACCGGAACTTTATTTGGAGCAGCGTTTCGAAACCGAAAGACTCTTTTTCTCGGGGCTCCGGGAGCCTCGGGGCTTCCCTCGGATGCTACGAGGTTTATCTAGGGTTTATAGGGCTTAAGGAGCTAGAGAGAGTGTGTAGAGAGAGGGAGAAGACTTGAATTTGTGTGGAAAGAAGGATGCACCTCGCACCCTTTTATAGCCCTGGAACCTCGGTTACGCTGGGCGTAATTCCGAGGTACGCTGGGCGTACTCTCGCATCGTACAACACACGTCGCGCTTCGGATGGTGGTGCGTGGCTCATTTGGGATTGCAGAGCACAGCTGTATGCTGGGCATTCCGAGCTTGGACGCTAGGCATACCGAGGTCCAGGTGTTCGAATCCGAAGCGAGTATCCTAATCATCGATGGAGGGCTGGGATCGCACCACGTCATCACTCTCCTCGCAAATTTCGCATTTTCTTTCCCGATTTCTAAAAAATCACAACTTTCGCATACGAGCTCCGTTTTTGACGTTCTTTATATCCACACGAAGAAGGGAACGTACTCTACAACTTTCATTTAGACTTCGTCGGCTAATTTTGATTCGATTTTAAGTTTTATATTATTAACAGGCCGGGATAGGATTGGTCCGTTAAATTCTCATAACTTCTTCATCCGACGTCCGTTTTCGCCTATCTTTTTCTCGTTACGCTACTCTTAATGAGATCTTCGATTCGTTCAGGCCGTGTCAGCTAAAAACCGCTCGATCTAATATTCGAATTTCGGCCTGTACACTGCTAATCCGAAACTTCGAAAAATCATAACTTCTTCATACGAAGTCAGATTTGGGCGTTCTTTTTATTGATGTTCTTAGTATAACATATTCTACGAATTTCGTTTAGATCGCTAAGGCTAAATCTCGCTTTATCGTAAATTCACTATTTACGTTTCTCGGTATCGTGCTGGTTTTGTCGCGAAACTTCGACGGGTCATAACTTCTTCGTTATAATTCGGATTTTGGTGTTCTTTATATGTACGGAAACCTTGTGACATATTCTACAACTTGGTTAATATTATTTATTCTAAATAATCTTTTGTCAAAAAGTCGTTTTCGACCCCTATTGCCTCTAATTTGACTAACCCGGATCTGCGGGCGTTACACTTGACCACGTCAAGCCACCTGCACTGTCTCATGTTCAAGTTTGGCTGGTCCATTAGATATCACAAACTCTTTTCATTTGTGTAAATAGTATACTGGATCCATACAAGTAGTGTCGCCAAATCTTGAGAGCGAACACTACTGCTCCCAACTCCAGATCGTGGGTGGGATATCGTGCCTCATGCGGCTTTGGCTGTCGAGAAGCATACGCAACCACTCGCCCTCTCTGCATAAGTACCTCCCCAAACCATTGATGGATGTATCACAAAATACAACGAAATCCTCGACACACGCAGGAAGGGTCAACACCTGGGCCTCACATAACCTTTTCCGTAGTGTTTTAAACGCCGCCTGCTGATCCAGACCCCATCAAAAAATCCACGCCCTTCCTTTGTCAGAGAATTGAGGGGTACAACAATCTTGGAAAAATCTTGGATGAATCTCCGATAATATCCTGAACTCTATCTGCCTCTCGGGAGGCACACCGGGTAACTCTTCCGGAAACACATCAACAAACTCACTAACAATTGGTACATTTGAAACCGATACCTGCTCCCCAACCCGTGTATCAACCACATAGGCAAGATAACCCATACAACCATGCTGAATATATTGCCGAGCCCTGGCCGCTAGATAGAACCATGACCCAATCATGGTACCCTTTCTATTGATCACCAGTTCCCCTCCACTTGGTATTCTATCCACCACTCACTAATCATCGCAGTCTATCATGACACCAAATCTGCTCAGCCAATCCATCCTTATTATAACGCATATGTCCCCTATGGGGATAAGAATCAAATCAATCAGATAGGCACCCCAAAGATTCCCAAGACAAAACGCTGACCCATTACAACCTATAGATGCTAGCATAAAGATTCTAACAAGCTACTACACGAATGGATATATGTTCAAAATTTAAACCGAGGATCAAAATTTTATACCTGTGATTTCTTGTGCTTCAATCTTGACCTCTCGCAGGACGGCAAACATATGGGCTTGCACTTCTTCCACTACCCATGTGGGACAGTCAGGTTTGAGATGACTCGGCTGGTGGCAGTGGAAACACATCCGACCCTTCTTGTAGTCGCGGAAGACATTCCCTCTCTCTCCACACTTATAGCATTCAAACTTGTGACAAGAAAACCCATGGGTTCCCCCACACTTCCCGCATATATCATAACTCCATTGGCTTCCGATACCCAAGTTAGCAGCCTCAGTCTTCTCGTGCTTTGTTGAAAGAGCCATCCCACTCTTTCCTAGTTGTGTCCCCTCATCAAGATCTCCTCCAACAGTCATCTCAGCAGCACCCCTCGCAGTCTGCAAGGCTGCAGTTCGTTCCTTGAACTAGGCATTGGAGGATATGCTTCAGGCAAGCATACTAGATTTTGGTAGGAGTTGGGATACATACATTCCTTTGGCTGAGTTCTCCTACAATAACATTTATCACGCTATCATTGACCGACCTTCTTTTGAGATGCTCTACGGGAGGAAGTGACGGACACCGATTTGTTAGGACGAGGTGGGTCATCGAGTTATGGGGGGTACCGAAGTGGTACACATGACCACCGAGTTGATTCAAAAGGTGCACATAAAACTTCATACCGAACAGAGCTAGCAGAAGAGTTATCGACAGGAAGACCAAGACCTTGCACAACAAGGTAGTAGAGTTGGTGAAGGTGCAAAAGCAACACCGACAGGGTTCCGGGTGTACATGGGAACCCGAGGAGAAGATGAGAGAGAATTACCCCGAGTTATTTACAGCAGCGGACTTCGAGGACGATGTATGATTCATGTGGGGGAGAGTTGTAACACCCGATTCTCAGGTACATTTCTTCATGTTTTAAAATTATTTTTTTGGAAAATAATGTCTCTACGCAGGGTGTAGCTAGCAAAGTTACGTAGGGCATAACTCACTACTTGGACACGGGGACCTAATTCCCTATATGGGGCTTAACCAGGTTATGCAAGGCGTAACCACATAGGATGCAAATCCTAATTTCGTGGTCTTGGATCCTATTTAAGCACCTTAATCTCATTGATGCCCCTTTTACCACTAGCCTCCACCCTCCTTAACTTATAGAACGAAACCCAAATCCCTTAGAGCAATTTTTTAGCCTTTTGTGTGTGTTTTGGTGCATCGTGAAGAAGAAGGTCAAGCTTGATGATTTGTTGAAGCCTAAGCTTGTGGATTTGGTGTTCTAAAGAGACATTGGCAGATAATTAAATTATCATCATGATCATGAGCGAAGAAGAATAAGTAGTCTGATGTACACATGCATCATTTTCATCATATCATTATAGAAATGAAAGAAATGCAATTTTCCAATTAAAATGATAATTTATCAATATTCAAAGGAGTAGGTATTGGTACGCCAGAATACATGGCTAACAAATGTGAAGTATACGACAAAGCTTGGACACAACAACCTTCATGTTGATTTCGTTGAACATGTCTTCAATGCTCATATAATCATGTCGTCGACAGTATGTACGATGATTTGTTCGACATTACAAATGATGATTTAGACATGTTTGTAAATGATTCGGGTGAGGATTATGATGATGTTATGTCCGACGATGATAAACGTGACGTACTATGACTTGATTATGTTTTTTATTATGTATTTTTTAATTAATGAAATAGTTTCTTTTAATTAGTTTTATATAATTTTATTTTATGTAACTAGATTTTAAAACATTTAGTTTAAAAAAAGGTGAGACATAGTGAAGGTGACAATTTACTATTAGTTAAGTGGATACAATTTACTATTAGTTAAGTGGATGAAGGAAAAATGATGTGAGAAATAAAAATTAGTGCGGTGAGAAGTGCGGTGAGAAGGCATATTGAGGGCTGCTCACTATTTGGATAAAAACAAATTGGATAATTGGATAATTTGGATCGAACTATTTGGTTCAGATATTTAGATGGATTTTCAACAAAACCAAATTTTTATTTTGAATTTCAGATTGGTTTTGCTCTATAAAATAAAAACTGAAAAGTCCAAAAGAACCAAATAACAATTATTTATTTATTTATAATATATAAATGAATAATCTGTAAATTTATTAAATTATTTTTTTGAATAGATTAGAAAGTTTCAGCTATTACAATACCTTAATATGTATTTCTTATAAAAAAAAATTGTCTATAAAATATTAAACTATAATATATTTTTCTTGGTAATTATTTATAAATTTTAATTCACAACTAATCAAATAATTTTTTAGTTTTTTTATCGAGTGGACTAATGCTCAAGTTATATATTTAATAATATGTCTTGCTTCTTGAAAACCGAATTGTAAACCCCATCAAAATGAACTGTAATTTGGTTAGAGTGGGCCAAACTTCATTTTATTTTGAACTATTTAGATTCATGTTCTTATATCCAAAATCAATTTTATTCCTTTTTATATATATATATATATATATATATATATATATATATATATATATATATATATATATATATATATATATATATATATATAACTTCTATTTATTTATTTAATAAAAACTAAAATTTGTGTTTTCAATAAAGAGTGGAGGGGAATGTGAACTGTGAAACAAAAGGAAAAAGGGAGGGGTGTACAGAGACCCATCATTATTCCAATAATCAGTAGGAAATGAGAAGGGAGGGTACTAAAAATGGACGAATGGGCCTGGTTTGCGGGTTCTTCTCCATTGGAGTACATCATCATGAACACACCACCTTTTTAGCTTAATCTCATTCCTATTGTAACGTCTATTCATCATCCCATACCCTTTCACCATTTACCTTTTTACCATTATCTTAAGAATTCCATATTACTTTATTTATGAAAGCAAGACAAAATGGTAAAAGTAAAACTGTAACCGACTGTTTCAATATTACAACATAAGATAATAACTTTGTTATTATGTTAAAAGTTTTCTTAATTGATAAAATTGATCAAGTCCCTTTATATAACCAGGGAATATAAAGCCAAGGAAATTAACATACATTCCTAAGAAAGGGGATAAACATAAAACGAATAGATGCTCGTAAATATTACTCTCAATATTCCCCTTCAAGTTGGAGCGTGGAGATTCATAACTGTGACATCACAAAATGTACCGTTATTTTAAAACTTTTATTATGCTTCTTTTTAAATATAATATTCTTTTTGTTGTAGAATTGGTCTCAAAAATATTATTTCAATGTGAGATAATATTAACATAAAACATTTCTAAAAAAACGTTCAATGTTGATATCTTTTCAAAACTTGGAATGTCATAACTTATACAAAATATAAGCATAAATGGATTTTACATCAATATTCTACCAGCCTACGAACTCCTTAAATCTCTCGGCAGATAATTATATTATCTATCTGTATTTTCGTATCGTTTCCTGTGATACAAGAGACTGAATGAGTCAGGTTGAGAAACTTGATGAGTACATAGGGTTTTCAACCCACAATATTATAATATTTAATCATATATTCTTCAACATTCAAATAACCCTATTACCCCACTCCCGTTATTCTCACTCACTAATCCTAATATGATGATCTCGATGGATCTTTCTTAACGTACCTTTATCAGCAGACATCTATAATTCCTAGGTGATGAGGCACGACAGTATGATAATACTTTGGGTAGACATGGCAACACGACAGTACATTAGTACTTTGGATAGTTATGGCAGGCACGACGGTACAAAATTACTTGGGATAGACACATCAATACAAAAGTACTTGGGATAGGCACAACAATACTAAAGTACTTGGGATAGGCACATCAGTGCAAAGGTACTTGGGATAGACACAACAATACAAAAGTACTTGAGATAGACAACGAAGACATGGCTTATTATTCCGCGCGACTATTACTAACATATCCTAACAACTATCTCACATAGCCCTATCACAAACTCTCACTTGATATTTCGCACAACCCTTCACTACACAATCATATTAGTAAGTATGATAAATATATGGTTAAATCAAGTAACAATTATATTGTACGACTACATTAAACACAAAAAAGAAAACACATATAACAATTAAACATTTATAATACTTGTATTTATGTGTAAGCAAAAAGTGACTATGCACTCACATGACTTAGGTGGGTGATTGGAGAATTCAACAGTGCTCAGCTAAACTCCTTGACTTTTCTTCTGATGTGGCCTAGATACGAATGCCACTAAATCTCAGTCTAATATTCCTAGTGACTAATGATATTCTAGATTCCTCACTAATCTTAATGTATACATCCATATCTATCAAGTAAGGAACAACCAGGTAGGATCATATCGGAGGTAGGGTCTGTCTGGTATACAGAGTATACTGTTTGGGAATCTCACTTTAAACGCCTTACTAAATCCAGCCTAGATATCATCACGTAAGTAGATTAATCAGTATAATGACTTGAAATTACTGATAAATCTTAATTATAGTTTCATGATAACGACTATGACTATAATTAAAAGTAGTTTAACTTGAATAAAATAAGTTTATCTTAACATACAGGGTATACTAATGAAAACTAGGAATTTGGCGGGCAGAACTCTGACTCGAGAGCTCCTAGTTGCCGTCTATAAGAAACCGCAAGGCTTCACCAATTGAAAACTTAAGGGAGAAGGGGCTTAAAATTGAGAGAAATTAAAAGAGAAACGTTTGAAAGGTGTGAGAATGGACTAATCTTTGACTCCTATTTATAGATGATTTTGGATTGCACGTCGCGTACCTGGTCACCTGCACGCCGCCCATTTGGTCGGAAGTGATGACATGTCGATTTATGCATGGTCCCACGTGTCACATTCTGCGTGGAGTGACAGTGCGTCTGGAGAACTTTTTCGTTGCGTGCGGGTGCGTGCGAAGAATTTAGGTTCCCTAAATAGTTTTTATATTCTTCATACGAGCTCTGTTTTCGATGGGTCTTATATTGTCACAACTAGGAATTCTGACACGTTGTAAACACTTAACAAAGAATGACATTGTAGCTAAAACATGTATGGTGTCTATTCAATGACAACAAAATTCCATCAAATACCCTATACAAACCTTCAAATAGTCAACAAAAGTTGGAAACCCTAAAAATCCCGGTTTAAGTCCATTTTGGACTAGGATTTTCTTATTGGGCCTAACGGACCCATAAGCTTCCAATTTCACTATTTTGGGCTTAGAACTCTTAAATGGACCCTAATTGGACCAATTTCCATGAAACTTAACATTTTGGGCCTCATAAGCCTAGAATGGACTAGTTTATCTCTAATGGGCCTTATTGGGCCATAACAAATCTAATTAGCCCTTTTGGGCCATAAAACTCATACTATGATTTATATTGGGCCGTGAACCATCTCCAAAGACCAATTGGGCCGAAAATCATCAAAATGGGCCCCTAATATAGACTTAAGCACTAAAGGCCCAAATCCTTTTCTCTTCTTCTTATCTCTCGGCCCAAGTAGAAAGAAAAAAGGGAAATTAGAGGATTAAGGAGGATTAGCCACCTCCTTATTACACCATGGACTTCCAAGCAAACCTCACATGTCTCCATGCACCATCTCTTCATATCTCTCTTTTATCGTTTCTTCTTCGTAATTCTTGGCCAAAAGAAAGAGTCAAACCATACACACACAACACCAAAACTCTTCTAAACTCTCTCTAAATTCTCCTCCTTCCCACTCCAAAAGTCTCGAAATTTTACTTGTGCAACAAGAAGATTTCAAGAGATTATCATCAATTCTTGGTAAGTTGCTCATATCCTATGATTTTTTAACTCTTTTCTCATGATGAGATCCCTTCTCTTAAACAAATTGTGGTAATCATACTCCTAGAAAACTCCTTAAGCTCGAAATCTACAACAAGGTGTTACTAGGGCCGAAAAATAGCATCAAACTCTTCTATTTCTTCTTCAAATCGAAAACAACAAGCAAAGGTGAGTTCATACCCCTCTGTTTTCGGTTTTCCTAAGTTTCATGGGGGAGAATACAAGTAAAATGTGTAGATCTATGTGTATGTGTATGTTATGTGTGATTTCATGTATTTATGTGGTAAATATGTAACAAAAATGAAAGAAATCTCGAGATCTATGGCTCTAGGAGGAAGATAAACATGATCTAAGATATATTACACTAAACAAGTCAAGAAAAAAAAATTACCCTCTAAGATTATAATAAACATATTGTAACATAAAACTCATTTTTGGGCTATATTTGTCAAATAAACAAAAGTTGGGTTTAAAGTTGTCATTCAAGGTTTTCCTTAAGAACTAAAAGAGTAAAAACAATAAAAATAAACGTTTTTATGAATATCATACTCTTTAAAGGGCTAAAATGTAATTTGTAGCTTAATGGGCCAATTTTTGGGCTTTTCGGCCCATTGAGCCAAAATTGCGAAAAATATACTTTTCAAGGGATTGAAATGGTAAACTTTCTCAAAACAGGGGGTAAAAGAGTAAAAAAAACTAATTCAGGGGTTAAAATGATTTTTTTCCAAACAATGATCAAAAATATAAACTTTTTGGATTTTGGGCAAAAATTGTAAAAGTTGCGAAAAGTTTGGGCTTAAACTGAAAACCTCTTTATTGGAAGGGCTGAAACTGCCAAAGAGTAAATTTTGAACTAAAAACATCACTTAAACAAGTCTATGGGTAAAAAATGTCAAGAAAATGGTTTAAGGGCCTAAAATGTCTTTTTTTTTAATAAGGGACTAAAATTGTCATTTTTATTAAAGAAGGGTTGAAAAGGCCAAACCAATATTTTGAACCAATTATTTTATTATTAAGATATTTGAGTCAAAAATACCAAACTACAACTCATGAAAATAGAAAGATGAATATACGTATAATACCAAATATCGTTATAAGCAACCGACCGTCCTTGTGCCAATACGAAAATAACAATCGTTCAATCAAACTTTCCAACAATTATACAATACCTAAAACAAGTAAATATTCAAATCCTTGGGCTTGAAAGTCTCAAATCATGCTTATTGGGCCCTCGTGACCCATTAACATAACATTTGAACCCAACGACAAAAAAAAAAATGTTTATTGGCCTCCAGTGACCCAATTACATGTTTAAGGGACCCTCAATGGCTTCCAAGTACTATTGGGCCCTCAGTGGCCCGTTAACATTGCTAGTAAGGTCCAAATAAATCAAATGCGAAATGGGCCAGCGTGTCCTTCGTATACCCAACAGCCTTAAATAATATATGTAATTAGCAGGATTTTGTAATCCTCTTCTTCTCGTTTGTTAGGCTTACCTTCAATTCATTAAACAAATACAGGCCGTTAATCAATGGTAATCAAATTCAATTTGGATTCAGTGAGTAATAACGGGCGGCACCTTTATGGGTCGTTTGTAGTCTGTAGTTATAATCAAAGTCTCCTGGAGGGAGAGCGAGAGTTTGTGTATAGATCTATATGGGGGTGACTCCCTCACACCTCAACTATTCACTACAGTTAGACTCGGCCAGTCTAGGGTGAAAAAATTTTAAGATCAATTCCGGCGTTCGTTAAATTGCCAAGACAGACTAACTAGTCATTATCATGCATGGTTATAACGACTCACATAAATAAATCCAATACTATCCAAGTAATCAAGGAAAAGCATAATCATTTGTTATGATGGTATAACAATTCGAAACAGTTATATTATATTATGTTATCGGAAAACATCGGGTTTTTCGAGGAAATCAACACCATTCACTCGTACTTTTCAATAACTATCATGCAAAAACTTCTCATTTATACACGCTTTGAAATCAATCACGTACAAAACTATGGATCTTCACACTTTGGTATAAACAATTGTCTTTTTAGAAAATATCGGATTTTCTGGGTTTTATAAACTATACAAACATTTTCAAAACAACCATGCTTATGAACTCACCAACATTCCATATGTTGATGTTTTTCAAAATAACTTGTATTATCAGGTAACAGGTAAGTTGAGGAGTAGTACCAAGTATGTTAGGGTGTTATGCTTTTGAAAACTTTCAAACAATCTATGATATGAATGTGTAATATTTAGACAATGTACTTGATGTGAACAATGTCAGTTGTAATGTATTGATGCATGATGAAGTTTATGTTATGTTTCATGCATATTCATTGTGATGATATTCAATTTGAGCCACACGAGCCCTCGGACGTTTCCGCCGTCTGGTTCGGGGGTGTGACATATATCCACGCATAGCTATAGATGAGATCTACAACTTTCGTTTAGACCCTGTCGGCTAATTTTTACTTTATTTTTAAAGTTACATTTTTAATAGGCTTACACTGTTAAGGTTCGTTAAAATTTCATAACTCTCTCGTCCGATGTCTGTTATTGACTGTCTTTATATTGTAGGGTTTCTATTAACGATATCTTCGATTCACGTTTAGATTGTTTCAACTAAAAATCAAATGATCTAAAAATTGATTTCTGAGCTATACACTACTACACTGAATCTTATAAAAATCATAACTTCCTCTAATAAGATCATATTTACACGTTCTCTATATGCACAACGTTGTGATAAAAGCTTTGAGCTTACCGCCGTTTGTTGTTGTTTCATCTGAGTTAAACCTGAGAATCACAATAGAAAGAACTGACATCAGTCGTCGTCCAGAAGCAGGTCCTGGCACAAGGCTCCGACGGTCTAGTCACTAATTGGATGAGAGAATTAGGGTTTAGCTTTAGGAAGAGAATGATGTGATCCCTTCTTTGGGAGAATAAGGATCTCTTTTATACATGTATTCGTGGGAGCCTGTCCCTGATAGTACCTTTTGTCTTGTCTGAACCGTTAGGACGTGGAGGCGTCCCACTGGCCGATCGTGCACCACTAGCAGTTATCTGTTATTAGTGCAGAACTACCGAAGAGCAGCGCTCTGAACAATACACATGTCTCTCTTGGGAGCGGTTGGTACTGTTTTGGCGTTTTGTAAACCAGAGCCTCTGGTTTTGAGTTGGACCTTGGTGCTAGAGTGTTGGGGTCTAGGTGCAAGGCCGCGAGGGCGAGGGCCCAAGCCTAGAACTTGTGTTGGGTAGTGACCGTTAGCTAGATTATCCTTTAGATAGTCGTCTCATTATCTTTGACGTATTCCTAAAGTGATACGTTAACAAGTCTCCTAGGCTAGTAAACGTCAACTTTATCTTGGGGTAGTTGAGTTGTTCTAGCATAGACCAAGACATGTGTTCGATCGGGATAGCTCTGACGTTCATTGTTGTGACGGGACTTTCTACGTGGACGGTTTCATTATTGTAACTGTTTGAATTTCCCACCTTGCATTTAAGACATCCCTTATTTGGGACAGTTTCCTTTTCTTCGCTCTATTGCCTCTTCATCTGTCTCCGTATTCACATTGATTATCCTCTTTTTCATTTTGTTCTTGTTTATCAGAATTCATGGTGACACCAACTACTGGAATCGAGATGACACCTTTCTAGTTTGAGGATCTGCAGTCCTAAATTGTTTTTCTTTATGAACATGGTGTGTAATATCCTTGAAAGGGGGTGGTTATTTCTCGGCCGCTAGAAGGGAATGTCAGAGTCCCTATCCTGATCTTTGAGGTGGGTCTACGGTTGCCGACAACTGACGTTTTTGATGAAATTATGTGCCAATATGGCTTCTCTGTGGACGATCTAACTCCTAATGTTGTCAACAAAATAGTTGGTTGTGAGATGGCTTTTCGAACTTTGGGCGTGCTTCCTTAATTATGGGCTTTCAAGTATTACTTCAACTCCTCTACTCAGTCTGGTGTGAATATGTTCTCTTAGCAGTAGGGTGTCCATGCATTCATTATAAAACAAAAGACCCCCAAGAAGAAGTGGCATGAAAAATGGTTATGGGTGAATCGCAACTTGGTCAGTTTTGGCTATCCTCGCTGATGCAACCTTGGTTCCGACCACCTGCTCTCGGGTTGTTCACTTTCGTCGGAGGGCTCTGCAATGTCACAAAAAAGAAGGTCGTCATCCGCTTCCCGGGAGGAGGTCCCGGGAAGACACTCCGACAGTCAAGTCAGTGGGAGATATCTGGATGAGAGTGATGAGTATTTAGAGATTACTTACTTCTCATGGTAGGGCGAAGGCCCTTTTATACTAAGGATCCTTGTTGCTCCATACAGGGAACATGGACAACATTTCCGACAGGATCCACTCCTTTGATTGGCTAATTGTGTCCCCTGCTTTGTCGGGGAGAACGATTGGCTCAGGTTCTAGTGCTCTAGGCGTACTCTTTGTCACCTGGAACCGTTGCATTTGTCCTGTAGTAGGGATGCTCTTAGCGAGATAGGACTTCTCCTACGGGCGTTCCTCCCTGAGGGAACGCCTGCGTGTTGGAGCCCTTACTAGGACATCTAGGTTGGGCCTGTCTGAGCTAACTGGGGGATCCTTCGACCAGGGGGATCTCGCTTCTGGCCCACACTAGGAGGCGAGTCATCAAGTCCCCTAGTTAAGTAGTCATATCGTTTGCTAGCTAGCTATGATGTTCTAGACTTAATGGCTTCGTGGGCGCTAGAGCCATTGCTTAGACACCCAAGTCGGGCCTGGTTGGGCTAACCGGTGTTGGGTTTTGAGCACTATAACACCCCTATGGCGCACATGCAACCCTAGATGCTTTGGATCTAAGTTTTCTCTATTATACATGCAATATTGTTTCCAAAGCATAAAGCCTAAACTAGCATACAAAAATTTGAGATATACAACATAAAACCAAAGTAGATGAATACCTCTTAATGTAGCTTAGAGTTCTTGGCCTTCAAAATATTTAGCACCTCAAATGTGATGCCTCTAATGTGTCACAAACATGAAGTGAAAAAGGAGGCTTTTGAGAAGTGGCTAGGAAGCTCAAAATCGGTTATGTTATTTTTGGAAATGCTTGGGGCCGATTTTATTGACTATGGGGATCCTTTTATGGTGTGGGAAAGTCTAGGGTTACATCCACGCAAACCCTAATTCACATGACTCTTCATATCATGGGTTAAACCTTTATGGACTATCACATATGTTTAGCCCACCCTAACCAACCATGGATCATTAGCCCAACTATAAGTATCATTGATTTACATAATCAATCCCCAAATATTTAATCAATCTCTTTTGATCACAAATTTAATTCCAAATTAATTATTGATCAATACTAATTAAATAACGTGATTTCTCAATTAATATATTATACTTATAATATATTAATAAACCACAAATAACCTCTTCTCAAAAAGTCCATCCTATCAAATTGGTTTGGTGAAGGCAACCCAAAAGAACCATGATACAATCGTTTCAAGTACATACCAATAATAATTATGGTCATAGACACCTAATTCAACAGTCTCCCACTTGGATAAGTCTAATAACTATAATCTCCAATGCAACTTCAAAATCTGATTAGCAATCGTTGCTTTCAAAAGCCATTGTCGAACTCTGACCTAGTCAGTGACATGTCCTTTAGATAAGGGATCGTATAATCCTCCGTTCTACAAGATATCGTGTGGACAAATACATGGAACATAGTCATACTCATTGTCCAACAGTTTGTTTCCCGATTTCTGATTTGATTGACATATGACTTAATTGAACACATCAATCGAGTCCCGTTCGGGCCCGACACATAAGCCAAAACCAAATCATCGAGGGGCCCAAGATATCTCCTTTAATCCTCCTAGGATAAAAGGAACAGATAAACTTCGACTTATATGCTTGTACTAACTACTCGTTAAATCATGTACGATGATACATTTTATAACATCAAGTTACTGATGCGTTTTCATACCATCAATGCATAACCAACTCATAGTCAACAACTCATATATCTTGGTTTGAAGATTATATGATATTATCGTCTCACAATCACTCGTGATAAATTCCATGAACTGATTCATGTGAGTGTGGGTTTAATCCAATACTCAAATCTTATTTCACGAGCACTCATGAATGTTTGTAGCAAACTATTGCTATGTCTAACACCTTAGAAAATCTACAAGCCCGTTCATGATAGTCTAGCCTCATAACCTCCTTCCAAAGTATGATCGACTGTGGATAGTTTGAATAATCTTATTATTCCGGAAGTCAAAACATGCAAAAGGGAAACAATAGTAAATAATTGACACAAGATAATAAGTTTACTTATAAATAAAAATCCTTTTATTCAATCATCAATGTCAATTATAGTTTAGCTATTACAAGTGTCTAAATATCTATCTAATCACTAAAACTAATATCTTCTGTTAGTCCAATGCCCCTTGCAAGCTGCAAGTGCCAAACCCTACTCAGTCCCTTCGTAAGGGGATCTGTTGGGTAGTCCTCTGACGATATCCTCTTTGCAACGAGGTTTCCTTCTTATACTTGATGTCTTATGAAGTGGTATTTTATGTTGATATGTCTGGATCTTCCATGATCTCTTGGGTCCTTGGTTAAGGCGACAACCCCTTCATTATCGTAGAAAATCTCCACATGCTCCTTTTTGGTTGGTACAACTCCAAGGTCTTCGATGAATTTTTTTCAACCATATCTCCTCCTTTAATGCTTTGCTCGCTGCTATGTACTCTGATTCACACGTTGAATCAGCTACAGTCTCCTGCTTGGAACTTTTCCATGTTACTGCTCCTCCATTTAGGGTAAACACCCAGCCCGACTAAGAGCGCAAATTATCTCTGTCGGTCTGAAAACTGGCATCACAATACCTTGTCACTCTTAAGTCATCACTCCCACCGAGGGTAAGGACCCAGTCCCTAGTCCTTCGTAGTTACTTAAGAATGTTCTTTACTGTAGTCTAGTGAGATCTACCAGGATTCCCTTGATATCTGCTGACCATGCATAAAGCAAAGGCCACATCAGGGCGAGTACAAGTCATAGCATACATGATCGAGCCAACTGCGGAAGCATATGGAACTCGACTCATCTCCGCTAACTCAACCTCTGTACTCGGACTCTGAGTCCTACTCAGCTTGGTATTGCTTTGGATAGGTAAGTCACCTCTCTTGGAATTCTCCATGTTGAAACGCTTCAACACCTTGTCCAAGTAGGTACTTTGACTAAGTCCTATTAGTCTTTTACTCCTGTTTCTCAATATCCTTATCCCTAGAATGTAAGCAGCTTCCCCAAGGTCCTTCATAGAGAAACACTTCCCAAGCCAGGACTTCACCTCCTGCAAGGTTGGGACGTCGTTTCCTATGAGTTGTATGTCATCCACATACGACTCCAGAAAGCTAACTATACTCCCACTAGCTTTGAAATATACACAGGACTCATCCTCACTTCTCGAAAATCCAAATTCTTTGACTTTCTCATCAAAACAAAGATTCCATCTGCGAGATGCTTTTTTCAATCCACAGATGGATTTCTCAAGCTTACACACTCTATTAGGGTGCTTGGCATGGAAAAAATCCTCTGGCTGACACATGTAAGCATCTTCAACCAACTTTCCATTAAGGAAAGCGGTTTTGACATCCATTTTCCATATTTCATAGTCATGAAATGCAACTATGGCTAACATAACCCTTATAGATTTAATCTTCACTAGTGGTTAGAAGGTCTCATCATAGTCAACTCCATGAGTTTGAGTAAAGACATTCACAAACAGTCGCGCCTTATATATGTGTACTTTCCCATCCATGTCGATCTTCTTCTTGAAGATCCATTTGCACCCGGCTGTCTTGCGACTTGGCACATTGTCAACCAAGTTCCAAACTTGATTGTTATACATGGACTGAATCTCGCTTTCCATAGCCTCTTTCCATTTCGCAGACTCAAGGCCTGCCATGGCTTCCTTGTAGTTGTTAGGTTCATCCATATTTATCAATGTACTATCACTGATAAATGTATCACCTTCAACTGTTATATGAAAACCATATAACACAGGTGGAACACTAACTCTACTGGAATGTCTCAAAGGTACGTATTCGTTAATCGGTTCAACAGGACTTTCCTCCTCGGTTTGAGCGCTAGTGTTTGAGGTTCCTTCATAAATCAACTCTTGAAGCTCTTTAAGGTCAATTTTCCTCCCACTATCCTCTTGGCATATGAGTTCTCTCTCACGAAAAACTCGTCTCCTCGCAACGAAGACAACATTGTCACACAATCTATAGAAGAGATACCAAAGGACTTCTGCGGGTAGCCGATGAAAATACATCGCTCACTGCGAGGTTCGAGCTTGTTGTGAGTATCTCGTCTTACGAAAGCCTCGCAACCCCAAACCTTGATGTGTGATAACGAGGGAGCCTTCCCTGCCCATATCTCATGAGGTGTTTTTGCAACCTTTTTAGTCGGGACTAGATTAAGGATATGGGCGGCCGTCTCTAAGGCATACCCCCAAAATGAGATAGGTAACGAATCTCGACTCATCATGGAACGAACCATGCCCAATAAGGTTTGATTGCGCCTCTCATACACACCATTAAGCTGTGGTGTCCTAGGTGGCGTCAATTGTGAAACAATTCCACATTCCTTAAGATAGTCGTGGAACTCGATACTAAGATACTCACCACCCTGATCGGATCGGAGCATCTTTATCTTCCTACCCAATTGATTCTCCACTTCTTTCATAAACTCTTTGAATTTTTCAAAGGTTTCTGACTTATGCTTGATTAAGTAGATATAGCCATATCTGTTGTAATCATCAGTAAACATCACATAGAAGTTGTTAACATCCCTTGTGGCGGGTCTGAAGGGTCCACGCACATCGGTGTGTATGAGATCCAACAGACCTTCACCCATTTCACAGGTACCAGTGAAGGGTGACTTAGTCATTTTTTGAAGAAAACAAGATTCACAAGTGTCATCCGACTTCAAGTCGAATGACTTCAAGACTCCATCCTTTTGGAGTTGGGCTATGCGCTTCTTGTTGACATGTCCAAGACGACAATGCCACAACCATGCCTTGTCCAAAACATTTGACGAATCAATATTCAACACATTATTTCCTAGGTTATCTACAACCATCACAATTTCATAGATACCATTACAAGGTAATACTTCAAAATAAAAAATTCCATTATAATAAGCATTTATTGATTCAATCTCATTATTAAACGAAAAAGTAAAACCTTGTTTATACAAACTATGAAAGCAAATAATATTTCTCGCCATATCTGACGAGTAACAACAATTATTCAATTCTAAATTTATCCAACTACTAAGCAATAAAGAATAAACTCTAATCTTGGTGACATGCGACATTTTCCTATTTCCCATGATTAAGTTTATCTTCCCGTGCTCCACATCCATACTTTCTTTTAAGTCCCTGCAAATATGAACAAATGTGAAATCCACAACCTGTATCAAGGACCCAAGAATTAGCATGTGATGAGTTATTAGAAAGAATAGTGTATATACCTGCGAAGGTGGGATTTATCTTCCCATCCTTAATGTCCTGCAAGTATTTGAGGCAATTTTGTTTCCAATGCCCCTTGTCATGACAATAGAAGCACTGTGCTTCCTTTGGATTGGTAGAGGGCTTAGCAGGACTACCTTTGGTTCCACTAGAAGAGGATCCATCATGGGACTTTCTCTTTTAGCTCTTGGAATGAGCCTTCCTCTTCTTTCCCTTCCCATGTACAATCGCTAGAATGTGGGCAACAGTAGTAGTAGGAGTGGATACAACCGACTTGCCTTTCAAGTTTCTTTCTGCAGTTCTTAAAAGGCATTGAAGCTTGCTAAGAGTGACCTCCTCCTTGTTCATATGATAGGTCATATGAAACTGGTCATAACAAGATGTCAAAGAGTGTAGAATGATATCTATGGCCAACTCTTCATCAAAATGGACTCTCCATTCTTCATTTTGGTTATGATCATGGAGGTAGTGATCTCATACCTCTCTTGCCGATCACTTTGATGGTATATTTCCATTAAATCTTAATGCATCTCGAAGGGACAGAAGTCCTCATAGGACTTTTGAAGCTCTAAAGTCATGGTAACTATCATAATGCGCGACACCTTTGTCGCATCCCTCTCATGAACCCTGTATTCCTCGATTTGATTGGGAGTAGAAGTTTGTTCATCAATCTCCTTCAGCTCTTTATCGAGACCATATTCTTTGTCCTCGTAGCGAAGGCCTATACGAATGTTTCGAATCCAATCGTTAAAGTTCGACCCATCGAAGATAGTTCTACAACCAAGTTCATGAGGGAGAATGAGCTAGAAGGGTTGGAGCCTGAAGCATTGTTTGGGATAGACATCTGAAAAGGAAGAAGAACAAAGTTTAGATTAGATGAGAATCCTTAATATCACACCCAAATGAAATATTAAGGCTAGGACCCAACACAATATTCTACAATTCGGAAGAGGGATGCCGTAATCCAATTGTAAAATATTTGAAGGTAGGTAAATGACGATTTACCAATTTCCACCATGAAAAACAAAATAGATTATTAAGCTTTAAATGAATTGAAATTCCTAGATACTTTGAGATTCATTGAATTTTTTAATGGCATGTTTAAATCTCGATTATGCCCTTTAAGTTTGTGACTGGGATACTAAGGATCACAAATAAGGGGTGAATAACCATGCAAATTGCTTGGTACTCTTGATGTCATTTATCACTTAATCAATGTGCCGGTTAACCACACATGCTCCATTGATATATGAAAAACATCAATCTACCCTTTTCCACCCTTGACAATCCCAAATTATTGTGCTGGTTAACCACACACTCTTCACTAACGACTCGGCAAGGTGCAAAGTGCAATTTCAAGGAATAGCACCATTTTCATATTTTTCCTAAAGTAAATAAAATTGGGAATTTACTAAGGTTTAGTTACTTTATAATTTCATTATACTTATTAATGAGGATTATTGTCCTATCCTACCCGTTCGGCTAACAACCCTCCACCACTTAAGGAAGCGGTGGGTTAGAGTGGACACCCATTAAACCACCATTTTATAGTCATTAACCCTATACCCCCTTATAGACCGACTTTGTGAATGAGACCTACTAACGATAAGACTGACTTGTATTATATATATATATATATATATATATATATATATATATAAGTATTAACCTTTAATATTATAATAGTATAAGGGTTGAATTTTAACTTTTAAAACTCTAGGGTTTGGAATTAAATGTTTCATTAGTGAGACTTTACAAATGTCAAAACTTGAGGGCATATTTTGAAACTCTTCAGAACTCTTCATTTCCATAACTTATGAGTTTACTGTTATTTTAATGGGGGAGACTTTTCATGTTCCATAACTTGAGGACAAGTCATGGAACTCATTAAAACATTTAGATCAATTCCAACAAATAAAATTATCATATAATTCATGATTGATCTAACTAAACTCATAAAGCAAGATAATATCAAATCAATATTTTACAAGTAACTTTGTTTATCATATAACCAATAATTATCTTAAAACTTTGACAATTATCTTTTCATTAGATGAGCATAATCACTACCATATTAGAAAAAACATATTTTATGATACAAAACAATTTGTGGTAGTGATCCCAATCTAATATAGGCCAAGAACCCAAAAATCTGCCATCTGCCTGTGCAACTCACCGAGCTAGGCTTTAAACTCGTTGAGTTAATCTATGGACTCGACAAGTTCAATCTGGCAGAAATCTTTTTTCAGTTTGCTTCAATTTTTAACAATGAACAAGGCAACAATATAACTGAAAACTACCCTAAGCTCTGATACCACTGTTGGGTTTTGAGCACTATAATACCCCTATGGTGCGCATGCAACCCTAGATGCTTTGGATCTAAGTTTTCTCTATTATACATGCAATATTGTTTCCAAAGCATAAAGCCTAAACTAGCATACAAAACTTTGAGATATACAATATAAAACCAAAGTAGATGAATACCGTTTAATGTAGCTTAGAGTTCTTGGCCTTCAAAAGCTTTAGCACCTCAAATGTGATGCCTCTAATGTGTCACAAACACCAAGTACAAAATGAGGCTTTTGAGAAGTGGCTAGGAAGCTCAAAATCGGTTATGTTCTTCTTGGAAATGCTTGGGGCCGATTTCAGTGACTATGTGGATCCATTTATAGTGTGGGAAAGTCTAGGGTTACATCCATGAAAACCCTAATTCACATGACTCTTCATATCTCATGGGTTACATGGGTTAAACCTTTATGAATTATCACGTACGTTTAGCTCACCCTAACCAACCATGGATCGTTAGACCAACCATAAGTATCATTAATTTACATAATCAATCCCTATATATTTAATCAGTCTCTTTTGATCACTAAATTAATTCATGATCAATTCTAATTAAATAATATGATTTCTCAATTAATATATTATAATTATAATATATTAATATACCACAAATAACATCTTCTCAAACAGTCTATCCTATCAAATTGCTTTGGTGAAGGCAACCCAAAAGGACCATGCTACAATCGAGTCAAGTACATACCAATTAAGTTATGGGCTTAGACACCTAATCCAACAACTAGGGGATCCATCGACCTGGGGGATCCCGCTTCTGGACCATGGTAGGTGGCGCATAATCAAGTCCCCTAGTCCAGTAGTCATAGCATTTTCTAGCTAACTAGGATGTTCTGGGCTTAATGGTGTCTGCACGTGTTAGGACGTTGTTCACTCGTCGCTTCAATTTTGGCAATGTGACCACTTATCCCTTCTTGCGGTTACGTCACTTGTTAGGTTTTGAAAAGTCCCGCGTTCTGCCTTATTTCTTATATCTGGGAGGAAACTCTTCGTCTCTTCCAGTTTCTTCTTGCATTTTACCCTTCCTTTCCTTTCCTCCAGTGATTTCTTGTAATGGCGACTCCGACTAGTCTTGTTCCTACTTCTTCTGATTTTGACAACCTACATGATACATATGGTGTGTCTCCGACTGAGGGGGTGGAGTTCCCCATTCCTGGCGCCATAATCACTGCCACTCCTGCTAGGAAAGTTGGCATTTACTTAAAGATGCTTGATGTCGGTCTTTGCCTTCCTTTGATCGACTTCCAAGAGGAGCTCCTCCACCGTAATGGTTGCAGCGTCCAAAGGCTCATGCCTAATGTGGTTCATAAGATGATGTCATTTGAAATAATATGTTGAGCCAATGGTATCCTCCCAGAATTCTTTGTCTTCAAATACTTCTTTTAATTTGGAGCTACCGGCGACAAGTATACATTTTTTGCTTGTCGTGGGGGGTGCATCCTTGTTTCGGATAGTAAAACACCCAAGAACTATCAAGAGAAATGGTTGTGGGTGAATCGGGATTTGCTTGGTCGAGTGCCTTGTCGAGCAAACAAATTTTCCGACATCATTCCGAAACTTTTCCCTCACCATCAAACCACTGCTGATTTCTTGAAGACTCTTCAAGTGGACGTCGAAAGGTTCTAGGAGGTCCTGTTTTCCAGTTTTGGGATGAGCCCTAGTTGGTGTGCACGTGGCAAGATATCGGTCTTCTTTACTGTGTCTTATGGTAGTGTTGTTACTGTCCTACTCCTCCTCCTCTTCCCTTCATTTATACATATAGTAACCGTTTGACTGGTTATTGCCTTCACATGTACCGAGTGTTCCATTTCCATGGATGTCGTCCTCCGGAAACGGAATCAAGAAAAGTTGGAGCAAAGTGTGGTGGATCTTCATGAGAACCTTCCCATGCCTCACCACCTTAGCACAGCCGCTGTCTGTCGTGGCTCGACCTTTGGGGAGTTCTTCAACTATGGAAATTGGGCCTTCCCCGGTCGTTCCTTCACCTGTGACACCAGTTGTTCGGATGGCTGAGGTTCCTTTTGCTGAAGTTGTGTAGGATAGAAGGGAAGGGATTGTGTCCAGTGTTCGTTGTGCCATGGGAAAACGAAAATATGTCCACACAGTGGGTAAACCTTCTCCTGGGGATGGCTTCTTCCAGGCTGGGAGGCGTGTTATGAAAAGGTGTGAATTTGCGAGTTTAATGTCTTTGATCTCTTCCGATCCTAGTGTTGTGGTGGTTATACCCAATGATGACGTGCAACATTCTAAGGGTAATCAGGGGCGTCTAAGCAGCCCGTCATGTCAACATCTACTGTATTCGGGTTTCCTTCCACCCCTCGCCCAACGAGTGGTGGGACACGGGTTGCGCACTGTGAGCTTGTTCCTGTGGAGGGCTCATATCGGCTTCTGGGCCATGGTGCGCCCCTGTTTGTCCCGAGATTGGATCTTCGTACTGACTCTTGATTATCCGTTTGCAGAAATGCCCTGGAATTTGCTTGTCATGATCTTCCTCTAGCGACCGATGGTGACATGGATGTTATGGGTAGTGCTGCTCTATCCTAGAACATGGTCTACGCCGTTGCTCAAGCTATGTGCTACTTGGTTGTTGGTTCCCGGTAGTTCAACACGTTGAAGACCTTGAACGAGCACATTCTGATCTTGTGGCTAGTGAAGCTTAACTAAATTTTCGAGTTTTGGAACTAGAGAAAACAGCTTGGGGTTTCAATGAGAATTATGATCTCCTTGCTGCTGAGAAGGCATCCATGGAGGATGTTCAATCATCGTTGGAGAATCGTGTTGATGTTTTGACCCAGTCTAACGAGGGTCTGATGATTCAAAACAAAAGCTTGGAGCAGGATCTTTCTGATCATGACTGGGATTTGGATGAGATGCGAGTAGATCTGGAATCGTTGCGTGCGGATCGGGACTGGTTGTTACATGTTGTTGTTGTTCGTGTGATGGATAAACTAATCGAACATATGGAGTTCATAGGTGGTGTCAGCAAGATCTATCATGCTGCACTTGTTGTAGGTGAGGAATCTGGATGTGCTGGTCTGAAAGTTGATATTGATGTCGAGTCCTATGATATGGAAGGTAGTGATTCCCGTTCAAGCCATACGTCCAGTCTTAAATATGCTATGTTGGCATTTGCAACAATGGATTACGCTGTGATTCTTGGTTTAGGATAGTTAAATATGGTTGGTCTCAGGCTCCTGTGAGCTTTCGATGATGTTGATGACCCTATGGATGGTCTTGGACATAGTAGTGGTGCATTTGATTTTGACAAAGGTGTGGGCGGTGGTGGTGATGGTAATATTGCTGGTGTAGGTGGTGGTGTCGTAGAAGGTGGTGTTGGTGGAGGCAATGGTGTTATGGAAGATGGTGCTGGTGGTGTTGTTGGAGGCGGTGGTGGTGCTGGTGGTGCAGTTGGACGCGGTAACGAAGGTGTTGGTGATAATCTTTGATTTTGGGCTTATCCCTTATGCTACTCTTCGGGTGTGAAATGTGATTTAGTGTTTGTATGGTTTCCTTTATTTTCTTTTAGTTAGGCCTTACGTGGCATGTGTTCTGGTGAATGTAATTGAACAATTATGTCTTGGCACTTGGTGTTAATGCTGATGTCTTGGTACTGTTTTATGTTCGGATTTTGGATTTGTTGGCTTTTTCAAATTTGCGACGTTTCTATTTGATATATTATGTAACACATTGAGGTTTGATATATGTGTCGTGCTTTAATCCCTTGGTGTGCCATGCTCTAATGCATTGGTGTGTTCGATATGTGCCATGCTCTAATGCATTGGTGTGTTCGATATGTACCATGCTCTAGTACATTGATGTGTTTGATATGTGCCATGC
Organism: Lactuca sativa; assembly: GCF_002870075.4. Taxonomy (NCBI): domain Eukaryota; kingdom Viridiplantae; phylum Streptophyta; class Magnoliopsida; order Asterales; family Asteraceae; genus Lactuca; species Lactuca sativa. Next base: position 55,078,427 of record NC_056623.2, read on the forward strand.
TCTAGTGCATTAATGTGTTTGATATGTGCCTTGCTCTAATGCATTGGTGTGTTCGATATGTTCAATGCTCTAATGCATTGGTGTGTTCAATACGTGCCATGCTTTAATGCATATGTGTGTTCGATATGTGTCATGCTTTAATGTATTGGTGTGTTCGATATGTGGCACGTTCTAATGCATTGGTGTGTTAGATATGTTTCATGCTCTAATGTGATGGCATTTAGGTTTTTATTTTATCTGGATACTCTTCAGATCTTGGCGGCGTTTTTAGAGTGTGGATACACTTAGTATCCTCTATGTAATGCATTTTGTTTTTGGTTTTTTTTGAATAAGCACTTGTGTGTCAAATACATTAAGGTTTTCATTTTTGAGGTACACAATCTTTTCCATCATCATGCTAAAATATTTCGCATTTTGACATGCTAAGGTCCTTAATCGGATCACACTGAGTGTCCGTTTGCTAGTCCAAGTGATCAGTCCAGCCATAGTTCACTATGTGATGTGTTCTTACCCTTCTGCACAGGGGTCTGCTCAGCGATGGCTCGAGACGCCTTCTAGGAATGGAATTTTTTCAGGTGCCTTGTGTTCCATGTCCTTGGTATTGGACATCCCTTGATTGTCTACAGGAATTAGGACCCGTTGCGATGCGCTTCAACCACTTTGTACGGTCCTTCCCAAATTGCTCCTAGTTTGCCACACGGTTGCGCGTGGCTGGCTTCATTTCATCGCAGGACATGATCTCCTACTCGTAAGGCTTTTTCTTTTACCTGTTGGTTGTAATATATCTCTACGGCATTTTTGTATGTGGCTTGGCGCATGCTGGATCGCTCACAGTGCTCCTCCAGTAGATCCATATTTTGTCTCAGGCCCTTGTCGTTGTCCTGGCACTGGAAGTATGTTGTTCGTATTGAGCCTATCACTAATTCTGCCGGTAGCATTGTTTCTACGCCATATTCCAGGTTAAACGGAGTTTCACTTGTGCTTGTATGAGGGGTGGTTCTGTATGAACATAGTACCCCCGGGAGTTCATCTGTCTAGTTGCCTTTGGCTTTCCTGAGTCTCTTCTTGATTCCATTTACCAGTGTCCGATTGGATACTTCTGTCTGCCCGTTCGCCTGAGGGTGTGCCATAGATGTAAACCTTTGTTCAATTCCCCTTTCTGCGCACCAGTCTTTGAATGGATTCTCGGCGAACTGCAGGTCATTGTCGCTGATTAATATTTTGGGTGTTCCATAGAAACTTGATCATCTGCCTTCCTGCGATACACAACAATGCCTCTGCCTCTATCCACTTTGTGAAATAGTCCACAACCACGACCAATAATTTAATTCTACTAGGGGCTTCTGGGAATAGTCCTACGTTGTCGATCCCCCATTAGTAGAATGGTCACCGACTGATGATGCTCGTTAGTGGCTCTGGGGGAACACCCTGCACCGGGGAGAAATGTTGGCATTTTGCACATGTGCGAGTAAGCTTGGTGACGTCTTCATAGATGTCTAGCCAGTAGAGGTTCATTCGAAGTATCTTCCCTGTAACGGATCTGGATCCCTCGTGGGCTCCTGCTGGGCCAGCATGAGCCTCGTGAAGGGTCTGCTTACCTGATGCCCTGTCGATTCATTTGAACCATGGGGCCGTGTACCCTATCATGTATAGTACCCCTCCCAAGATAGTGTATTGTGGGGATCGTATTCTCGTCTTGGGAGCCTCGACGTGGTCACCCGTACAGATGCCATGCTGTAAGCAGTCTATGATGGGTGTCATCCAACTAGTTGTGTCATAGATAAGGAATGGATCACTCGCTCGTCGATACTCATTTCTTTGAGTACTTCTACAAAAACTTCTTTAGATAGGTGGCCAAAACATGTTGACGCTAGCTTACTCAAGGCGTCTGGGCGCCTGTTGCTTCCCCTGGATATTTGTTTGATGGAGAAGCTTTTGAGTGAGCTTGCGATCTTCTGAACAACTTTCACATAATTTTCCATCCTCTTATCCTTTGCTTCGAACTCCTCCGTGACTTGGTTAGCAGCTAGTCTAGAATCGGTGAGGGCCGTCACTTTTGTCTACTCCTATCATTAATGTATGCCTTAATCCTTCCATCAAGGCTTCATACTCGGCCTCATTATTGGATGTATGGAAGTCAAAACATAGGGCATACGTCATTTCTTCGCCCATGGGGGTAGTTAGGATGAGTCATACCCCGTATCCTTCTTTTCTGGAGGCGCCATAAGTATGTAGGGTCCATACCTTCTCGTCTTCCTCGTGTTATGGCCTCCCATGCGTGCTCTCTTCCATTTGCTTTTGCAGTTCTCCTGGTATTTCCAGTAAAAAATTCCGCTAGCGCCCGCCTTTTGATGCTCGTTCGAGGGTGGTAGTTGATGTCGTGTTCTCCCAATTCAATGGCCCATTTTGCAAGGTGGCCTAATGTTTCTGGATTTAGGAATACTTGTTTAATTGGGCAAATAGTTAGAACTTCTATCTGGTGTGCTTGAAAGTATCACCACAGTCGTCGAGCGGCGTATACCAATGCCAGTACTATCTTTTCAATGATGGGATAGCTGAGTTCCGGCCCTTGCAGTGCTCTCCTAACAAAGTAAATAGGGAGCTGTTTTCCTTGTCATTCCACTACCAGTACTTACGAGATGACTGCGTTGGATGCTGACAAGTACATTTGAAGCGTCTCACTAAGAGTCGGGTTGGCCAATGTGGGTAACGTGTGTAACACCTTCTTTATCTGAAGTAGTGCTGCTTCGTCTTTTGGTGTCTAGTAAAAGTTGTTTTTCTCGATGCATCCTTTAAGCATGTCAAATAGTGGCATCTCCTTCTCAGCTGACTTAGAGAAGAAACATATCAGCGTCGTTAGCTTACCGTTTAGACCTTGAGCGTACCATAACGTATGTGGTGATGTTACTTCTTTGAGCTCCGTTATCTTGGTAGGGCTGGGTTGGATTCCTTCTTTTGTAATGTAATATCCCAGAACTGTCCTTTTTCTACCCTGAAAGTGCACTTTGTAGGGTTCGGTTTCATCTTTACTTTCTCTAGGCAGCGTAGGGTTTCTTTAGCATCCGCTAGCAGGCTCTGTTCGTCTGGGAGAGGGTAGCAATCCTTTGGGTACGCCTTGTTTAAGTATGAGTAATCGATGCACATACACCACGCACCGTCGTGTTTTTTGACTTTGACCGAGTTGGCAATCCATGTTGGGAAAACCGCCTTTATGAGGATTCCGACTTTGGTTAGCTTGTCCATCTCTGTGTGTTATTTCCTTGTTCCTGTCCCCCCCCTTGGACACATTTTTTCTATTTTACCTCCTTGGTTCCAGGCCTGATCATCAGCTTGTGTTCTATTACTCCTCGATCGACTCCCACCATACCGGTAGGGGTCCATGAAAATACATGCTTGTATTTATTCAGGAGTTCTATAAATGCTTGCCTTGTCTTCAGGGGAAGAGTTACCCCTATGCAGATTGGCTGGTCCGGGTGATCCCAGTTGATGACCTCATTTCCTTCGAGTCCCTCCAAGCGAGGCCTCTTTGATTCTTTTGAGATTTCTTTTGGTTGCATGATTTTATAACACTTTAGAGCCTGTAGCGGGGTTGTCAAGATTGTTCCCAGTCCTTGGATTGTGCTAAATTTCATTACCCCGTGGATAGTAGAGGATATTGCCCCAAATTTCAGTAGGATTGTCCGCCACAATATGAAATTATGCTCGGAGGGATGCCGCACGACAACGAAGTCAATGAGGGTCGTCTTGCGTTGGTGTTTTTTGTGGCTGGTGAGTGTGAGTTGTAAATGAATGATGCCTAAGGGCCATATTCTATGCCATGTGAAGTCGGTAAGCTATCCTGGTGCCAGCGTCAACCCTCCCTTCCACTTGCCCGACAGTAGCCGGAAGCACTCTTCGTAGATGATGTCTGTGGAGCTTCCCGTATTGACATATACATGGTGAATGATAATGAATCTGTTGGACCCTAGAATTATCAACAGATCGTCCCCTCTCTAGCCCAACGACCTAGGGTTAGTTGTTGAGAAATTCACACGTCGCATTGCCCCTATGATGTTGTTTATGTAGCATGTGCGTTCCATCCTTCCCCGCTTGTAATGTATCATCAAAATCTCTTGGCAGCAGTTTCCTCCTCTAGCGTTGTATTTAGGGTTTTCTGCATCGAACTTCGCCCATAGGCTTCGAGCGATCTCCACTATGTTTCGTTTTAGCTGCTTTTCTCCTATTTCGCGCTTCATGACCGAGCAATTGTTTGTGTCATGCGTTCTGCTTTTGTGATATTTGTAGTAGCACATTTTTGTTCCCTTGGCTGCCGATTTATCGGCGATAGTGTATATTTATGCTCGTCGTCCCCATCTGTCGTCTCTTGCAAAAGTTCTGATTTGTTTGTCTCGTCCGTGATACCTAAGTCCCCCTCGCCTGTCGTCCCATCTTGGTCGGTGGCTCTTTCCGACTGGGACGTTGATGGAGTTTAGGTATGCTTGCTTCCAGGCCTCACCTTCTTCCTGTCGTAAATACCTCTCCACCTTCTCCCTTTATTTGTGCTCGCGTCTGGGGTTTCTTTCCCATAAGATTATGGGAAAGTGTGCCATGGAGAAGGCCCCATGTGAATTCTCCAGCTATTGGTCCCTCGTCGTGCCCTGGCACGTCGAGGGTTGCATTTGCGAACTGGGTAAAGTACTCCTTGACCGTCTCCCCCTCCCTTTGTTTACATCTGATTATGGAGTGTGAATCACCTTTGTATTTGCGCAGCTGCATGAAGTTTGTTAAGAAAAGGTATTTCAGTTGGCTAAAGGTATAAATGCTTCCCGGTCGGTGTGTCTTGAGCCACATTCCAACATCTCCATCGAATGTTGAAGGGAAATACGTACACCAAAAACGTTCATCAAGTTTGAGGGACGTCATGGTCCATTCGTACGTGTCGGTATGGCTGTCCAGATCCGTGGTACCGTTATAGGTTTTGATGTTAACTAGCTTAGCGGTATTGGGTATCTCATAGTCCAAGAGTACCTTCACGAACAGTGAGGTTACTCTTCTTGAGAGGCAATCTTGGTTTGGGGTTTTTTGTGTATAATGGTAACTGGGTTGTTGCATCTCCAAGTATGGTTAGACCAACATGTTGTTGTATGCTACCAGGTTTGACGGTGTCAGGCCGTAGAAACTTTGTGGTAGGAATGGGATGGGGAGGTGCTAGGTAATAGGAGGTGGTTGGTGTTGTTGTAGCGTAGGTGGCGACATGGAGCCCCCTGCAAATGTTGTAAAGGGTGGGATCTGAAGTATGGAATGTGGCCCATTGGGTGTGCTACTTTGCTGGGACATTGGTGTTTGCAACGAGGATGGTGCTCCACTGGTGGTTTGAAATGTTATCGGTGGTAACATTTGCGTGACTTGTTGTGGATTGTTAATTGTCTGGACCACCGGCTGCAACGGGGTTGGGGTGAGATTATTTTCTCTGTCGGCGGGATGGAAAACCGACGGTGTTATGATACTAAAGATGGACAATAGGTATTGGTTATGGGGTGTGTTTTGGGGTTGTGTTGTCATTACTGACGGTGTTTGGCCGATGGATGGCGGTACATCATTTGTAGTTATGACACAGTTTGTCAGTGTCATGAGAGTGATAGCTGGCTCTAATGACGTCTTTGGTCATATTGGGCTGTTCTGTTGCCCTGAGGGTTCACTGGCGGTTTCGTTCGAAATACTGAAGATGAACTAGAATGTGGTTTTGTGTATCATTTTTAACACAAACGGACAACGCCAAAGGATGCGACCTTGGTTCCGACCACCTACTCTTGGGTTTCTCATTGTCATCGGAGGGATCTGCAGAGTCACAACAAAGAAGGTCGTCAGTCGTTTCCCGGGAGGAGGTCCCGGAAGACGCTCTGACGGTCAAGTTAGTGGGAGATATCTGTCTGAGAGTGATGAGTATTGAGAGAGATTACTTACTTATCAAGGTAGGGTGAAGGCCCTATTATACTAAGGATCCCTGCTGTCCCGTACAGGGAACAAGGACTACAATTCCGACAGGATCCTCTCCTTTGATTGGCTAATCGTGTCCCCTGCTAGTCCAGGGCCAACGATAGGCTCACACGCTAGTGCTCTGGGTGTACACTTTGTCTCCTGGAACCGTTGCGTTTGTCCTGTAGCAGGGATGCTCTTGGTGAGGCCAGACTTCTCGCACGGGCGTTCTGCCCTGAGGGAGAGCCGGCGCACTGGAGCCCTTACTTAGACATTCAATCCGGCCCTTCCTGAGCTAACCGGGGGATCCTTCGACCTGGGGGATCACGCTTCTGGCCTGTGCTAGGAGGCGCGTCATCACTAGCAAAATCACTTTCTCCGACCAGACGCCTCAATTCTGGGTGCTAGCGAGACTGTAGTGAACACATTGAAAATCATTTGTTTCAATAGGGAGTATTGGGAGGATTATATGTTAGCTGTGGTTGGGATGGGCGCCACCTGGAGGGCACATGGGATGATGCCTCACTTCTTCATGGAGAAGGATGGTGATGATGGGTTTTGAGCACTACAACAATCCTATGGTGTACATGCAACCCTAATTGCTTTGGATCTAAGTTTTTCTCTATTGAACATGCAAATACAAACTCCAAAGCAATAACCCTATGACTAGCATACATTTTTCAAAATTGACAAGTAAACTAGGGTTTAGATGTTGCCTTTCTTGTTATGTAGCAATAACAAGTTCACCTTCAAGATCCCTGACCTTTGAAAAAATAGTGCCCCAAGTGTTACACCTCTAATGGACTCACAAACACTCAATGCAAAGGATGACTCGAAGAGAGGTGAAAATCGGACACCTTAGGGTTTCTAAAGCTTAGGGTCGATTTCATAAAGTATAAGTTTTTCTCTCTACTTGTCATCCTATCAAGTTGCATGAGTGAAGGCAACCCAAAAGGACCATGCTCATAATCAAATCAAGTACACCTATCAAGTTGTATGTGATTTGTTTTTTTTTGCAGGTCGCGAGAGGATTGTTCTTTTCGAGATGGTCCTGTAGGTCAGGTTCCAAGGCAGTTGCCAATATAGAGAAGTGACCATGGTGGAGATACTTCCTCCACTGGTCAGTGCTGATTGTGCTCTGGCACTTTGTGGTCCTACCGTTATTGTGGCCTAAGGATCTGGTCCACAAGTTGACCAGGAGTTGGTTCACGCGCTTGTTGAGGAGGTTTCTCGCGACTGGAGGTAGGCGCTCGACTACCAAGCAGTTGTTGGCCTGGTTACACTACCCGCTTACTGAAGGTAACCTTGCCCGCACTATATGCAGGTGTCTTCGTAAGAATCAAAATGTGGACTTCCTGCTGTGGGAGTCAGACGTGGTGGTGGATATTCCCGATGGCGACACTCTGAAACTGTTAGAGGATGTTACCAATCCCGGGGAAGGTGTCTCCTAGAAAGAATCCGATGGTAGGTTTCAAATTTCTCTAGATTCGGCCTTCAACCAGGATAATAGCGTTGTAGGTTCTTCCTCTCTGCCTTTGGCGGCCCCTGGCATCTACATCTCGGAGTGGGGGCTCACTCGAGAATCCCTTCTTATGCAATATATTGTTGCATATGATTGGTGTTGTCATGCATTCCCTCTTGCTACCATTGAATCATTGGAGCCCCTCTCCTACTCTTACAAGTCCAACAGTCTCTAGTACATGGCAACTCAGGTCGCTCCTTAATTGGTGGCCGCCGCTCGGCGCCTCCGCCAGGTCAATTCAGATTTAACAGAACTTGCCTCAGCTAGGTCCGAGTGGGATGAGATAAAGACAAAAGTGTTGGGACTGGAGGATGAGAAGCGCAAATTCGAGGTGCGTTATGACCTCTTGGACGGAGAGAAGGCGTCCGTGGAGGAGCAGATGACAAAGTTAGATGGGTTTGTAGAGCGTTTTTATCAGTGGATTGAAGCCTTGGTGGATGAGAAGAAGGTGTTGGAGAGCCCTAATTGTCGTTTATCAGACACCGCAAGGCTTCGTCGACTAAAAACCTAAGGGAGAAAGAGCTTAAAATTGAGAGAAATCGAGAGACAACATTTGAAGGGTGTAAGAATGGACTAAGTTTGGAATCCCATTTATAACTAATTTTGGATTTCACGCCGCGCATTCGATCGGAAGTGATGACGTATCGATTTCTGCATGGTGCCACATGTCACATTCTGGGTGGAGTGACAGTGCGCACGAAGAATTTATGTTCCCTAGAAAGTTCGTATCTTCTTTATATGAGCTCGGTTTTTGATGGGTTTATATCAACATGTAGCTATCGACGAGATCTATAACTTTCGCTTAGACTCCTTCGGCTAATTTTGAATTTATTTTTAAAGTTACATTTTTAACAGGCTTAGACATTTAAACTTCGTTAAAAATTTATAACTCTCTCATCCGAAGTCTGTTCTCGACTGTCTTTATATTTTAGGGTTTCTATTAACGAGATCTTCGATTATCGTTTTAATTGTTTCAGCAAAAAATCAACCGATCTAAAATTCGATTTTTTAGTTATACACCGCTACATTCAATCTTAGAAAAATCGTAACTTCCTCTAATGAAGTCATAATTAGGTCCAGTTTGTTTACCTCTTAATTGAAAAATTAAGAGGCAACCTCTTAAAAATTCAGATATAGCTTGTTTGATAGTCTCTTATTTTTTTCCTCTTAATCTTTTAAAATCCTCTTAATATTTCAGATATGGAGGAGAGTCTGAAAAGAAATAACGGACGCTTGTTCCTTTTTTACCCAGAGATCTGCTCCTTTTACTCTTTCTATTTCTCACGATTTCCCTCCATTCCCTCTCCAACAAAACGCCGACATCATCTTTTTTGCCCTAATATGCTTCCATTTTATTCCTCTGTGAGACCCTCGGTGAAACATCTTGTGTGAGACCCACCTTCAACATCCACCCTCCTCCATTACTAGTGACGATTCTGCAGTGAACCCTAACTCTTTCCCTCATCTAATTGTACTTCACTCGACGCAGCCTACCTTCTCCCTTCCACTGCTGGTCGGACTTGCAACCGTCCACCATTGTCGGCGCCTCCGCCTCCGTTATCGCTTCTGCCAGCCCCGCAGCCAACGACGTCCTCCACTTCTGTGAAATCTCATAAGATATCCCATAAAAATCGTGAAAAGTTGGTTCTTTCCTTGAATCGGGTTCCAGCAGCTCCTTCTAAATGGGTTTCATCTACGACTCCTTCCATTTTTACAACATAATAATCTCTTATATTTTGATCTCTATCATTGTTTGTTTTGTCTTATATTGAAATTGGCTCTCAGATTTGTTGATTATAACTGTTGTGATCATTAATGTTGGTGTGGATTATGAATTTTGAAATGTATGATGCACAAGAAACAATTTGTATTACCAAGCAAAGATGTTAAGATCAAAGGCACCACCATGTTTTGAAGCTCATTCCAATCAAGAGTGGTTGGGGTTAAGTTTTTACTGTTTATTGAATCATTTGTTCATATGATGTTTTACTGTTATTTGGCTACTGTATGATATTTATGTTTCTGTGATTGAAAGAATATGATATTTATGTTTCCATGGATTCAAAAGAAGTGAATTAATTTGGAAGAATTTATGTTATAATTTGATTATATTGTATGATGTTTATGTTTCCATGGATCGAAAAAAGTGAATTCGGAAGAATTTATGTTTAATTTGGTTATTATATAATCATTTTAATTTTTATTAATTATGTATTTATCATTTAGCACAACACATAACTATAAAAGGGTAAAATAGTCATTTTTATCATTCAGATTACAATTTAGAAGTTCCAACCAAATAGGATGTTAAAAATTCAGATCTTGGAAATTCAGACCCCCTTAAAAATTCAGACCTCTTGAAATTTCAAGACTTAAAAAATCAGATTCTGCCAAACAGCCCCTTAGACGTTCTCTATATGCACACTCTCGGTTTAACGACTACTACGACCTTTGTTTAAATCACTTAAAAAGCAAGCTATCTTCGATTCATTATTTACGACATACGGTTTGAACGCGAAACTTCAAAAAGTCGTAACTTCTTCACTCGAAGTTGGATTTGGGTGTTCTTTATATGTATGAAATCTTCGTCACGGATTCTATAAATTTGGCTAGAATTATTTATCCTAAATAATACTTTGTCAAAAAGTCAATTTTAACGCTTATAATAGTCAAATTGACTAGCCCTAATTTGCGGATGTTACAATAAGGCCCAACTTGTCAATACATTCACAAAACTGTTGAGCCCCTAAAGGTTTGGTGAAAATGCCCGCAACTTGGGTCTTCGAGTGAATTTGCACACGTTGAACTTCCTTGGACTCAACAAGTTCTCAAAGAAAATAACAATTCATTTCAACATGCTTGGTTCTCTCTTGAAAAACCGGATTATTAGCAAGTGTCTAGCAAAGTCATGTAAAGTTCCTCTGACATGCTTGATTATCACAGAAAAGTTTAGTTTGACCATGAAAAGTCATGCAAAGTTCCTTCAACAACCACCTCATCCATACTACTTCACAAACATTAGATGTTATGGCTATGTATTCAGCTTCGGCCGATGAACGTGAACCAACTGATTGCTTCTTTGATTTCCAGGAAATTGGAGAGCCGCCTAATATATGAAGGTATCCAGTTCTAGACATTCTAGTCATTGGGAATCCAAACCAATCAGAATCACAGTAAGTAATGAGATTACTCCCTCCATTTGTAGTAAGAAGTATTCCTTGAACTGGAGTAGCTTTGAGATATCGTAAGACTTGATTAGCTGCTTGAAGTTGTCTTGTACAAGGATCACTCATTAACTGGCTAAGAACATTGGCAACATAAGTAATATATGGTGAGGTGGATTGAAGATACAGTAATCTACCCACGAGATGTCTATAATGATTAACATCTATCATGACTTCTCCTTCATACTTATCTAATTTCACATTTTTCTCCATAGGAAAGGAAACTAGTTGACAACCAAGCATCCCTGCATATTCTAAACTATCCAAGGTGTATGTTCGTTGACCTAAGTCTTTGATGGTAAACTCAGCATCAAGAACCCTTTTCATTTCTTGTATTTTATCCATTTTATCTAGAATAATTATGACATCATCCACGTAAATAAGGGCAACGACAATTTTTTTTCTTTACAAAGGAACAAAGAATGATCAGCTCCTGAAGGTTTGAAGGCAAGGTGCTGCAACAAAGCGGTGAATTTTTTATGTCAATTTCTTGATGCCTGCTTGAGCCCATAAAGGGATTTCTACAATTTTCATACATGAGGATCATTTTTCAATCCAAAACCTTATGGAAACTTCATGTAAACGTATTCATTAAAATCTCCATGCAGGAAGGCGTTGTTTAAATCTAGCTCGTGAACACGATATCCTTTTTTATAGCAACATCAAGGAAAGTTTTGATGGTGACATGTTTGGCCACCGGGGAAAAGGTGTCTTGGTAGTCCACTCCTTCCATTTGAGTGAATCCCTTCACGACCAAGCGAGCCTTGTATCTTTCTATATCTCCACTGGGTTTGTATTTGGTCTTGTAAAGTCATTTGGAGTAAATAGAATGATTTCCTTTCGGTAGTTCTTGTAAGGTCCAAGTTTTATTCTTTTCAAGTGCTTGTATTTTTTTCCTCATAGCTTCAATCCTTTTGGCATCTTTCACGACTTGCACAAAGCTTTTAGGCTTATTACTTGAGGTAATGGCTGCAAGAAAGGCTTTATGTTTATCAGTGAAATTAACATAAGAGACAACATGAGCTAAAGCATGTACCATTCAAGGCTAATAATTGGAGGAGTCGGATGAATGTAGAGATGGGAGGAGTTTAACATTGTAATCACTAAGATGAGCTCGAACATATCGATTTTGTTGAAAGCTATCCGGTTCAGGATGAGTTGCCTCTTGATCTTTACTTGTGTCCTGATGTGTTGGAGTGGGATCAATAATGTGATGACATATTATGGCAAGGACTTCGTATTTACTTGGAGTGGGTTGTGTATCTGAGGATGAAATAGGTTGGGTATCCTTGATTCCGTTCAAGCTGTTAATGACAGGTTGTCCTATCCCATCTTAAATTTCCCTTTCCTTTAGAAAGACAAGCAATTCTTCTTCCTTTTCAACCCCATTTACATTAGAGAAGAAAAATACATCCTCAACAAATTTTACATCCCTCGATATGATGATCGTGTTGTGTTGTGCGTCATATATTTTGTACCCCTTTGTCCTTGGAGGATAATCCAAAAATATTCTTGGACTTTCTTTCATCTCAAATTTATATCATCTAGTTTTTGTGCTTCGATAATATGATAGACAACCAAAGACCTTCAAGTGATTATATTCAGGTTTTTTATAGTGCAAGAGCTCATAGGGTGTTTTATTGTCAATTACATCAGATGGAAACCGATTAATGATGTGTGTGGCGGTCAGAATGCATTCACCCCAAAGCTTGATTGGGAAATTAGCTTCAAATTTTAGAGCTCTTGCTGTTTCACAAATAATGTTTGAATTAGCAGAAAAATTCTTAATAAAATCAAAACGACAAAGTTTAGAAACAAAAGCGTGTCCAAATCTTTTGTGTCAAGTGCCAGAACTTGTCATTAAGGCTTTTCTTCTCGTCCCATCCTATATAACCCCTCTTCACATACACTCATTCCAATCAATTCCCTCGAACTCAAGTCCTATATGACAAGAATTTTGTAAAAAAAATGTGGCAACACATTGTAAGTCATTAGTAATCTTGCTCCTTGATAAAATGTTGCAATCAAAATCTGGTACATGTAAAACATACTTTATGGTAATACGGTTAGGTAAGGTGTGATGTCCATGACCCTTGATAGGAACGATGTCACCATTAGGTAGGCCAACGGGTGATTCAAAACGTTCAGTGGGTAATTTTTCAATTAAAGAGTTGTCATAAGTAATGTGCTCAGTGGCACCTGAATCAACAATCCATTTACCCTTCCCGCTGGTCTTACCTGCCATGTTTGTAAATGGGGCGTTTTGTTTTGCTTTTCAAAGAAGGTGGAAAACTGGTTGTATTGTTCTTCAATTAATCCGAGTGTTGGATTTGGCCCACCTTCAGTAAATGCAGCTTTGGTTTAGTTTGGTTTCCCTTTCCTGTCCACCACTCCAAATATTCAATACATTAAAAAAACCATCTCTATTATGGCCGTCTTTTCCACAAAAGTTGCAATGTTCAACCTGTCCTCCAGTGTCTTTCTTTCCTTTTTTTCGATTGGGCTTGAAGGAACCTTGATTGTGGTCACGTTTGATTGGTAAGAAGGCTTTGGAGGCTGTAGCATCAACCTCTGTTCGTCTTGACCCAAAGACAGCCCACTGATGTTCATCTTTAGCCACAAGTTGATAACATGCTCTTAATGTAGGAGTGGATCGCATGGCTGAGATTTAAGTTCTTATGGTGACAAATTCAAAATTCAAACCTAGCAAATATTCATACAAACTTTCTTTATCTTGAAGTTCAGAGAGTTTCTTACTTATACCACATTTATACTTCTTGTATTCACAAATCGACATAGGTAGAACCGACTATATTTCATCCCATATCCCATAAAGCTTGGTATAATAAGCTGACACAGATAATCCTTCTTGTCTAGCCATAGACATAGATTGTTTCAATTTATACGCCTTAGGAGCAGTTTCTTTTCCAAAGCGTTCCTTCAAGTCTTCCCAAATTTCTTGAGACGTGGAAGCATACTTGACGCTTGTTCTGATCTCCTCCACCATGGTAGTATCCAGCCATCCTTTTATCAAGGCATCACTTCTCATCCAAGGCATGTAATCCTTGGAATCGACAACCGGTTTTTCGATGGTTCCATCAATAAACCCAACCTTGTTCTTGGCAAACAAGAAATTCAACATCTCTTGTGACCGGCCAGTATAGTTTCCATCTGTGAGCATGTCATTAACATACATCTGTCTAGGGTAATCAGAGTGGTGGAGATAGAAGGGAGAATCATAATTGGGGTTGTTGTTTGTGGTGTCGACAACATCTTTCTCACCGTCGTCATACATGGTTTAGGGTAGGGTTGGATCGATTGTTTCCGCTATGATACATAATAACTTTGTTATTATGGTAAAGGTTTTCTTAACTGATAAAATTGATTAAGTGCCCTTTATATAACTAGGGAATAAAAAGATAAGGAAAATAACAAACATTCATAAAAAAAGGGATAAACATAAAAGGAATAGATATGGGTAAATATTATTCTGAATATAAGAGACAGATTAGCTAGGCTACTATACTGAGGAGACACGCTTACGAAAACATATACAAGTTATGTTGTTCTTTCGATGTAAACTGTTTCACAATCCATGGATTAGTTTAACGTTTAGGTCATCCATAATGCATGAACTTATTAGACTTTTAACATATTAACACATCATTATTTTATTTGATATGCACAATTCTACATTCATTTTTCTACACTGCATTAAACTTTACAAAATTTAATAAAATATATTTTTAATAATTAAAAAAGTTTTGTTAGTATTGAACTCTATATCTATTGAATGACAACATGACCTCCCATAAAATAGAGTTTAATCTATTAAATGTCAATTAGAAATACTATCTTATTCAACTCTTCCATCGAACTATGTATTATACATCCTTTTAGTATATCCGTGCCTTGTTTCACTCCATGCATTTATACTTCAAGCCATGATTGGTATATTAATATACCTAAACCTTTATTATCTTATGAAGAATTAAGCTTTAGTAATCATATTACCATGTTAACACACACATGTATCAAAGAAAGCATGTTATTAATTTGGCTTTTTCGATCTTATGAATTATGATGACGCTGTGGAATTAAGATATGAGAAGTTGTTGCCCTATATGCGCTTTACATGAGTGATCATAGATATGACATCTTACTTGATAACATTTTAGGTTATTAATCAAGGTCTTTAATAAATTATCATATTCCATGATAAACAATATTAGAGATCCGTGATCGTTTATTTTAATAAAAGTAGGAAAGGTTTTGAACAATTGACAACTTTTGGTCAAGTGAATTAATGCCTCGTTTAAGATGTCATATGCATGCAATAGCAGTAGTTCTTCCCTATACACACTATGCAACATGATGGCTCTCAAATTGGACTTCTAGAGCATTTACTTTTTGCAGGGAAAGATTAGAAAAAGGATATCTGAACATTTAAGGAATCATGAAATAAGTTTCTATGGCAATTAAATTGATGGGACTTACAGATGGTCAAACCTAAAAAAGATTTCCATTTCATAGCAATTAAATTAATAATCTATTGGGTATACCGTGTACCCATATTTCAACCGGCAAAACGCTACATCATCCTACTTCCACAGCATCTGTCATTGTTTTATTTATTTATTTACCATTTTATCTTTTTTTTTTGGGTGGTTGTTTAGGTGAAATAACATATTTATAAAAACATTTAAAATTTACAATTAAGAGATAATAGGTTTAAGTTTCATACCATATGTTTTATATAAGACTCTTAATTTGTCGTTCAAAAAATAAATTTAAAATTTATAAAATATTCTATTTTTTGTAGTTAATAAAAAAATATAATATAACAATCAATATATATATATATATATATATATATATATATATATATATATATATATATATATATATATATATATATATATATATATATCATAATCTCTAGTATAACTATAAATTGTAATTTAATGAATTTCTTATGTATTATAATCTTTAGTATAGCTACACAGTAGGGAAGATATATTAAAAAGAAAGTACAAAGAATAACATAACAAATTATAAAGTAAGTCCAACTAAAACAATGCTCTCTCTTTCTCTCTCTCTCTCTCTATATATATATATATATATATATATATATATATATATATATATATATATATATATATATATATATATATATATATATATATATATATATATATATATATATAGGAGTAGGATCAAATGAGAACACCTAAAAGGTTGAGAACGCGAGAACAGATCTGAACCATTTAAATACTTAGATCTAAGGTTATTATTAAATGGACTATTTATGAAAAATTCTAAAACTAATGGTATTAAAGTGTAACTTTGAAATGATCAGAAGGGCATAATAGGAATTGCAACTTTATCTATTTCCTATAATTTCTCACCCTCTCACCTATTTCCTTTCATCTTTCTCCCATTCCACCGTCTCTCTCGTCACTCTCTCTCTAGGGTTTTATAACAAATCCGTCTCCATCATAAAACTCACGCCATCATTGATCTGGGCATCACCCAGTATTACACCATCACAGACCCAAAAATCGAATCTATACAACTCTTCTTTCTCTTCGATCGACACCACGCACAAGAAAAAATCACAGGTAATGGTATCAATTATAAAACTCGAAATTGGACCTCTTCTCTTCTTTAATCGATCGTACCCTTCTTAAATTCTCTTCTTTCTTTCTTGAAATTGATCACAGGTTCTGTTATATAGAGTGTAATAACAAGCCACTAGTTGACTTTTAGTGCTTGACTGATCACTGAAAAGGAAAAATAAAGGCAGAAGATTTTTGGCCCGGTGGTTCAGTGATGGCAGACCCTTACCATCGAACAAAAAAGGAACAAAAAAAGAAAGCGATCGAACAACCGCAGTCAAGAAAGAAATACGAAGGCAAAAGGAAATCGGGTCTGGTGGCTGCTGATCTTTCGTCGAGAGATTCGCGATGTGGGAGGCGTCTCCGGGGTCGACGAGACCGAAGAACGAAGACGTGAAGAAGCAGCGAAGGTTCGATCGTTCTCATCCGGCTGTGAGGTGCGAAGGAAGGAGGTAGTACCCTCGACGTTTGGCCAGACCGAAGAAGAGAGAGGGAGAGACGAAAACAAGTGGATGGGGCAATCGTTTTCCTGTGAGTCCCTTTTTGGATCTATTCTTCGTCGCCGGTAGTAGCAAACTAGAGAAAAATCAAGCAGCAACAGTCGTAACGAAGAGGGGGGCTGTTTGGCTTGCTATTGTTCGATTCTCACAGGTGAATAACAGTGAATGAATAGCAGTGCATTCATGTGTGAATAACAGTGTATTCATTTGTGAATAGCAGTGCATTTATGTGTGAATAATAGTGAATGAATAGCAGTGCATTCATGTGTGAATAGTAGTGTATTCATTTGTGAATAACAGTGAATGAATGTATTTATTTATGATTAGAGGTACTCATTTATTCAATTCTGAATAACAGGGTACTTATTTCTTAATAGCATTGTATTCATTTGTGAATAACAGTGTAAACATGTGTTAATGAATATATTTATTTATGATTAGAGGTATTCTTTTTATGAAGAAATGATAATTTTTACACTATTTTTATTTTCAATTGATCAAAAAAAGAAATTGGATTACTTATAAATTGATGTGTATTTATTTGTGATTGGAGTAGTATCAGGTTTTTTGAAGAAAAAAATCATTTATGAATACAAATGTACTAATTTGGTGTTCGATTTCTATTCATTTTTTTAACAAAAAAAAACGTGGAGTAGGAGAAAAAAATTGTTTTTTGTAAGAATTTTTTTTCAGTTTTAAAATAAATTTTAGTAAAAATGATTTTTATATTCCATTAATAAGAAAAATAAAAAATTGAATATTTATTTCTTTTTTGGTAACTGATCCTAAATTTAAGGGAATTTGATTGAATTTTAGTTTATTTTAATTTAATTAAAAAAAACGTGGAGTAGGAGAAAAAATTGTTTTTTGTAAGAATTTTTTTTCAGTTTTAAAATAAATTTTGGTAAAAATGATTTTTATATTCCATTAATAAGAAAAATAAAAAATTGAATATTTATTTCTTTTTTGGTAACTGATCCTAAATTTAAGAGAATTTGATTGAATTTTAGTTTATTTTAATTTAATTAAAATATACAATTACTAGTATGCTCTTATATACTGATTGGTCTAGAATTGTTCTCGCGTTCTCAACCTTTTAGGTGTTCTCATTTGATCCTCTCCCTATATATATATATATATATATATATATATATATATATATATATATATATATATATATATATATATATATAATATTCTGTTTTAACTATCTATTGTGTGCATGTAGGATTGATTATGAACCAATCATATTCAGGATTCTCAAATACTTCTAAAGCCTCAGGATCCTTAAACATATCCCGAGATCCAGACTATTACCGCTAATATTTCTAACACTTGTAACAACTGTATTTTCTTTATTTTTCTCACATGTGTAGAACGAGTCAACACAAGATCCATTCTTAACGGAGAGTCATCTCAACCAGGCAAAAGACCTGGAATACCAAGTCAAATAACATTCATATGCTGATTCTAGAGGATCCTGAAATTATCAAACTTCTTGTTATAAGAATTAGACTATATATAACACATGTAACTACCAAAATAGGGGACAATAAGCTCATATACGACATTTGTACTTGATTTCATACATTTAATTCTGTATTTAACATTTTATATCAATCAAATCATCAAGGCAAGTGATCATTATCACATTCCAAGGTTTTATGTCGGAGATCCTATCAAGGATCAAGTGCTTTCCTTATAACTCACTTGTGTCACTTTGATTATCATTTCATACTTGATTACCATGAACATCACAACCTCTCGTACAATTTGGTTAGATTCTACTTAATTGATTTTTGACCGAAACAATTTGGCGCCCACCGTGGGGCTGTGGTTTTCAAAACCTTTCGGAAAATGATGTCTACACAACCGACCATATCTTCCTCCTCCATTCCTCCCATTTCCTCTAAAAACCTTCCTCCACCCCCAACGGGAGCTCCCATGAAAGCCTCTGAGGAACCAAAGAAAACACTTCTTCAGTCGTTACCCAAGGACATCAGGATCCTCCTGTGTTGATTTTCAATAATGAAATATTCGTTATGATGATGAGACTAGAACTAAAAATCACTCAATAGCATTAGGATAACAGGACAATACTCAAGGAAGTGGAGAAAATGAGGGCAGAAATCTGCAAGCCTCAAGAAGCAGCACCCTCGATCTTGCAGCCCAAGATCCTAAACTTTGATAACATGGGACCCTCAATGAATCAGCTCGAGATAGAATCTTCAATACTGGCCTATGTTCCCTCTTGGGGCACAACTCCAAGAGAGCAAGCCCATACGACCTAGGATCCCAACGAAACCTTCGTTACTCCCAATAACATGGATCCTGCTAACTTCGTCGATAATAGTATCTTTACTACTAACTCTATCGACCTTGATACATGTTTATGCCTGATCATGGCTAAGGAGATTCAACAATTAAGACAAATGATCTCAAGCATGCCTGGAGTAGTCCACTCTATAACAGAAGTATCCCCCCACAAGCCATAGGATCTCAAGATTTGCTCCCGTAATAGTTGGTACTGAAGTCCCAAAGCGCTTCCAAATGCTCAAGATGAGGCCTTATGATGGGACCATGGATCCTGAGGAGCATGTTACACAATATAGGGAAATAATTAAGATCATCCCCATTCCTACACACTTGAAGGAAGGTTTCTTATGCTAGGGATTTGGTTCGACTCTCATAGGACTAGCCTTAAATTGGCTGCTTAACGTTCCTCCTTACTTTATTACATCATTTGATCACTTAGTTAATTTGTTTAACAATCAATTTTGTTGTAGCATAAAATTAAAAAAGATCACTAGTGATCTTTATCGAGTGGTTTAGTATCCTAAGGAATACCTTTGGACTTTTATGAACATGTTTGGCAGGGAAGCTCTAAGTATCCCCTAAAATTGATAAGACGACTGCATTTGAATCCTTTAAAATGGGCTTAACATGGACTATCCTTTCTACGAAGACCTTGTAATTAGCCCATGCAAGAGAATAAATGAGGTTCGAAGCAGAGCATTAATATTCATAAGGCTCGAAGAAGACAAGGAGATCCAAAAAAAAGGACCAACCCACCAAGATCATATGATCACCCTAATAGGAAGGCCGAATCATCGGCACGAAGATTCTACAAGTCAAAACCATATTCCAAACATGATCATCATTGGGTTAATTCCCTTGAAGATGAAGGTGAGAAAAAAGAATTTCCTAAGATTATCAACTATTGCTTTTCTGTGGATATTTCAGGTATAATATTTGCTATGCGGGATCTTGGCGACAAAGCAAGATGGCCAAGAAGGGAGAGAAATCCACTACCTGGAAAGACAAATCCAAATGGTGTGCATACCATGAAGACTTTGGTCATGTCACAGAGGATTGCATAGCTCTCAGGAAGGAGATCAGCTACCTCTTAGGCAAAGGATACCTCAAAGAAATCCTTGGAAGAAGAAAGGAAAGATCCAAAGAGAAAGATCAAGATCCTTAAAATATCCTCGATAAGAAAGGGTCCCCTCCTACTGACGCCAAGGTAATCAATGTGATCTTTGGAGGATATGACATTTGTGGTACCTCTTATTCTACAGCAAAAAGGCATGCCAAAGTTTCAAAAATAGAAAAAGAAGAAAGGCCACAGAAGAATACGTTAATAAAAAATGATAAAGAGATCACCTTCGACGAAGCGGATAGACAAGGCATCCAGGATCCCCACCACGACAGATTTGTGTTCACTTTTTACATCACCAACCATTTCGTCAGAAGGATCATTTGTCGATGGAGGATCCTCAGTCAACATTATACTCTTGGTTTCTTTAAAAAGAATGAACATCCTAGAGTCCAAAATTTTCAAAATATCCTCAGTATTAATAGGATACAGTGGCGAAATAAAACATATAGTCGGTGAAATAAAACTACATATCTACATTGAGGGGGTAAACTCTGCAACGTTTTTGTGTAATAGATACATTATCCGCTTATAATCTTATACTAGGTAGACCATTGATCCACGAAATGAAGGAAGTCCCTTTAACGTATCATCAATGTGTGAAGATGCCCACCCCATAAGGGACAATAAAGATCACAGGTGATAAAATAAATCCAAAGAGTGCTACAAGAGCTCGATGAAATCTTCAACTATACAACTACAAGCATAACAATTAAAGCAGGGTCACAAGATGTGCTAGGAATAAGAGAGCAAGATATAAAGGAAGTGCCCTTGAACCTTGAGGATCCTGATGCCAAATTTGTCATAGGATCCTCAATACCAGAACCAATCGAACAGGGACTAATAACGTTCCTCAGAGCTAGAATCAAGACATTTGCATAGAAGCACGAGGACATAAAAGGTATAGACAAAAATATAATAACGCATAAGCTAAATATTGATCCTTCTTTCAGACCAATACACCAAAAGAGAAGGAAGATCGCACTTGAGAGAAACCAAATCATACAAGAAGAAGTAGAAAAACTCCTTAAAATAGGAATGATCAAGGAAGTGAAGTTCCCAAGGTGGCTAGCCAATATGGTCATAGTACAAGAGAATAATGGAAAATAGAAAGTATGTGTGGATTATACGGATCTCAAAAATGCATGTCCCAAGGATCCTTTCCCTCTACCACACAAAGACGCCATGATAGACATCACAATTAGTCATGAGATACTAACATTCATGGATGCATCGGCAGGGTTCCAACAAATCCAAACGGAACCCTGTGACCAAGAGGATACAACATTCATAACCCCCAACCGGTATATATTGTTATACTGCCATGCCATTTGGTCTTAAAAATGTAGGTGCAACATATCAAAGGCTAGTCAACAAGACGTTCAAAGAGAAACTGGCGGACACCATAGAAGTCTACATTGATGACAAGGTGTTCAAGTCGAAGAAAGCTGGAGACCATCTCAAAGATATTGAAGAATCCTTCGACATAGTTGGATGAGTATAACATGAAGCTAAACCCCTCCAAGTGTCACTTTGGAATAAGATCAGGCAAGTTCCTTGGGTAAATGGTGACCAAAAGAGGAATTGAGGCAAGCCCTCAGCAAATCAAAGCAACCATTGATCTAAGATCCCCATCCTCGACAAAGGATTTTCAAAGACTAACAGGAGGAGTAACAGCCTTAAACGGGTTCATCTCAAGATCCTCAGAAAGATGCAAACATTTCTACGACGTATTGAAGAAAAATAAAAGGTTCTAGTGGAATAATGAGCACGAAGATTCTTTCCAGGAACTTAAAAGATACCTATTTTCAACACCCTTATTGGTAAAACCATTAGATGGGGAACCACTTCTTCTCTACCTTTCAGTATCCTCAAGTACGGTGAGTGTAGTATTAGCTAAGGATCTTAATGGAGACCAACATCCCATCTACTATGTAAGTAAAAATCTCTTGGATCCTGAGAATATGTACTCTCACCTTGAAAAGCTTATACTTGAACTAGTAACTGCTTCCACGAAATTAAGACATTGCTTTCAAACACATCCTATAAACATAAGAACTAATTATCCTATTAAGATTGTTATGAGAAAACCAGAAATGTCAGGAAGGATGGCAAAGTGGTCCACGAAGCTAAGGACATACGACATCAAGTATGAACCAAGATCCGTGATAAAATCTCAAGAACTGGCAGACTTTGTGGTTGACATCACTAATGATCTACAAGCTGAAGTAGAGATAGAAACTATACGACTTATAGAAGAAGAAAACACATGAAGATGGACACTATTGAAAGATGGCGCATCAAACCAAAGAGTAATTGGACTAGGGATCATCCTAAAGTCACCACAGGGGGACATCCTATCCTAGGCAGTCAGTTGAAAGTTCGATGTAACCAAAAACAAGGTTGAATTCGAGGTTCTAATCATGGGACTACAGCTAGCCAAGGATCTTCAGATCAAGGATCTTCAAGTATATATCGACTCCTTATTAATAACTAACCACTTTAATGGATCCTATGCAGTAAAAGGAGAAAGACTAGCACTATACCTCTAGATGCTCAAAAATTTAGCCTCTAATTTTGAAGCATTCAACCTAAACCAAGTTTCTAAAGTACGGAATGCTGAACCAGATGCTTTAGCCAATCTAGGATCTTCTCTTTGGATCCAACTAGAAACCAGGATCCCGATAATTCAGGTGATGATCCCAACAATCGAAGATCCTGCCAAAAGACTGAAGGATCCCGATGATGACAAAATAACAACCAGCATCGCTACAATCGAAGATCCTGGTCCTCAACTTCCTCAACAGGATCCTAGCATCCAGGATCCTTCCCCAACCTTAAGATCCTAGATTCAAACCATTGTGGAATATCTCCAAAATTATACCATCCCAAAGGAAGAAATAAGTCACAAGTCGTTCAAAATGAGGGTCTCACGTTTTGTGATGATAAGAGGTAAGCTATACAGGAAATCCATGGCAGTACCATACCTTATATTCCTAGAAGATCACAAGGATGTGGAAGTCCTAAAAGTCATACATGAAGGATATTATCGTAACCACACTAGGGGTAGATCCTTGTGCTCCAAGGTGTTGAGGACGAGATACTACTATCCAACCATGAAGAAATATTCCTTCTTGTATGCTCAATGATGTGATGCTTGTCAAAGACATAACAACATTCTACACCGACCAACAGAACCTTTACATCCTATCATCTCCCCTTGGTCATTCATGAAGTCGGGGATGGATATAGTAGGAAAATTACCTAAGGCGCCAGGAGGAAAAGTGTTCATGCTGGTAGTGACAGACTATTTCTCGAAGTGGATCGACATTGAGGCTTTTGCTCAAGTAAGAGATAAGGAGGTGGTGTCGTTTATCAAACGTAATATCCTGACCAGGTCTGGGATCTCTGCATAAATTATATGTGAAAATGGATCCCAATTCATAATCAAGATGACTAGGGATTTTACACAAGTTGGGGAATCAAAATGATAATGTCCACCCCTATTCACGCTCAAGCTAACAGCAAGTAGAATCTAGCACCAAAATCATAGTCAACAACTTGAAGAAAAGTCTAGATAAAAAGAAAGGAAGATGGGCAGAAGAACTTCCTCTCGTCCTATGGGCATATAGGACCACTTCCAAGGCAGCCATGGGTCAAACTCCATATTCATTGGTTTTTGGGACAGAAATTGTGATCCCTACTGAGGTGGTGATCCCAACAGCAAGATATCAACTTCAAGAGCAAGAGAACAACGATAGGATCCTATCCCTTGATCTTGAAACTATTGATGAACTCAGGGATCTTGCTAGGATCCACATTGCTGCTCATCAACAAATGATCACCAAAGCATACAACAAGAATATCAAAGTCAGAAGATTCCAGATAGAAGATTTGGTCTTAAGGAAAGCATTCCAAAATACCAAGGATCCTAGTGTAGGTAAATTGGCACCTAAATGGGAAGGACCATATCTCATAGATGCTGAAGCAGAAAAGGGGGCATAAAGGCTAGCTACCCTCGATGGAAATGTCTTGCTAGGATCCTGGAATGCTATGCATCTTAAAGCTTATTTCATGTAAGTTAGATTAGTCATTTTTTGACAAACTCAAGCTACACATACTCTTTAACCTTTACCCTTTGTTTTCATTATTATTATTATTATTTACTCTCCCGAAAACCATTACTAACTTAAGCATCAGAGGAGCGTTAGCCAAGATAATGCCCACCCCAATCTAATGTTTGTTGTGTGTAGGAATCCAAGGATCCTAACATTCAACGATCCCAATGGCTACCAAATTATAAGATATTCATGCTTACAATACACAAATTCCATAGTAACTATGGATAGAGACTGATCATCTATCCTATGAATAAGGGTACTTAATCCCCTCTAAGGTTTAAAGAGTTAATTACCTCTTTGATACGAGTTAAGGTTTCTACACCTCACCTGGATGCACGATATCTAACTATGGGATGTGAATAAGGGATCATTTCACGCTGTAGTGACTTTGCAACCCTCTTATTTCTGAATAAAAGTTAAGATCCTAAAGTTTGAATCTAAGGTTAATAGCATTGACATGTTTTCTCAAATTGGGATCTCCCCAAGAAAATTTCCTAAAGTTTATAGCATTGACATTTTATCATACGAAGTGGGATTTTCTCTAGTAATTTACCAAGATTTGTAACATTGATGTGTTATATCAAGTTGGGATTTTCCCTGAGATTTTCTAAGAGTTATGACACTAATGTGTTGTGTAAAGTTGGATGTTCCCCCAAAGAAATTCAAGGTTTACAACATTATCACATTGCAAAACAAGAGTTTTTCTCATGCATTTTCCAAGTTGAAGTTATTTCCAATTGATTCCTAAAGAGGGATCCTTCCCAAGTTCATTGGGCTGGGGACAATCAAGGATCCTCCTTGATGAACTCTTATAGCAAGGATCTTTCCATATCATACTAAAGGACTTCTTTGGTATGCAAGACCATTATCAACAATTTCGTTTGACCAAATCCAATGCAAGTTACCAAATTGTCAATGTCATTAATCATTACAAAAAGTAAGTTGCTATTTCTTGTATTTATAGCCACCAATTTTTAGAGTTAGATGCAACAAATATTGGCTCTAGATTGAATAGAGTGCAAAAGCATATTTTGAAGACTTGAAACATGGGGATGTAGCATCATTTAGCTTCTGTTGCACATCCAACAAAAAGACGAATATCAATCCAAAGTCTCGCTGTTATAATCAACACACTTGTCACTTTTATTGCATCAACTAACTTTATGTCTACTAATTATAATGTTTTTATTTACATTAATTATTATATCTAATTTGATCGATAAAATGAAACAATTTTAGCAAAGAAGTGTTTAATGAAACTATTTCATCATTTATTTGGAATTTCATGATATTACGTAGTGCTTAAAACACCGGTAAGTAAATTCACAATGAGTATTACTCGTATTTAGCTTACCACAAATAGATTGGGATCATCTTTGAACAAGTAAACTCAATTCATGCTTCACAAACACCCAAAGATGGTTTGATGTTAAAACTTTATGGTAGTAATTTATAAACTTTAACCCCCAGTCCATCAACAGGACATTTAGGTAATCGGAAGCCATCAACCGCCGATAAATTAGTGAAACATACTCCTTTTTGTCTAAAAATGTAGCTTTTCCTAATAAGGATAAGAAAAAATTCATGTTAAGCAAAAACATATTAGGATTCTTGAAGAAAGTAATACATGAGAGTAAAATTACCTTCTTGGGCTTCTTTTTTAAATCAGTCAAAGCGGGTTCAAGTATTTAAGAAAATTTCACAAAACATAAGATAAGAAACCCATTACAACATTTGAATCTGGCAAAAAAAAACACAAGATCTTATATGTACATCTGATAAAAAAATACCAGAAAGATGGACAGGGGAATGTTGTTTACCACAAAATCTACACTTAGTCATCATGACGGGATTGGGTGCAAAAGCAATTTGACAATAGTTTAATTGCTTTGCAAACACATATTAACAATAAAGCCAATAAAATCATTTTTTGATACATACATGTAATTTGGTTTAAAAGATGCAGAGAATTAGTTACCTTATCCTCTCCTACTCCTTCCATGGTAAGGTGTGGTCCATTTGGAATTAGATAGTAATTACTATTAACTAAATTTTATAAAGAGGAAAACATCAAATTGTCATCTAATGCAAGAAAATCTGGAGAACATACGGATCAGATCAATTCATTTTCATACCTATTTCTCTTTTACTTCAGTTAGCCAATATCAATCAAGATCAGGGGCATGTTCGAACCATATAGTAGGTGCTGGTCTGAAACATAATATATGAACAAAACTAAAGAGTTTAGCAAATTTTTGTTTAAAACTCCTCGTAACCACTTAATTCCAACGTATTAGGATGGGGTAGATTACCTGTAGGTGTTAATTACTTGATAAATCCAATAAAAATGCCATTAACACCCATGGTTATGTCAAAAGGAAGAACTTTTGAGGTCAACTATGATGATCCAGGAATTTCATTTCCTAAAGGCGTAAAACATGAAAAAAAAAAAAGGAATAAAAATCTAGGGTTTCCTTTCACCCTTTCTCTCCAATCGATTTCTGATTCCTCATTTGTCTCTGCAACATGTTTAAATTGAAAAATATAAGAAGAAAATTAAACATCATACTGAATAAAGAATATATAATTACAACAAATACCCTTTTACAACCAATACCCTTTTCCCCCAAATCACCATGACCGAATGGTGTTGTCCCTCCACCCTTTTTTTTCTCCGGTCGATTCCTTTTTCCAAATCCAAATGCATATCTAATCTTCAAACCAATACTCTGTTACTTTTTTTTAAGATCAACATTTCAAGAAAAGGATGATTAACAAATGAAACTTTTGAAGCAATAAAAGAACATTAGAGAGAAGGGGCTTCTAGTTGTTTTCTAATTCATCATCCTCTATGAAAGCAAATAAAAAAGGCAAATCGTAAAGAACCAGATGTGTGTATTTAGATCTAGGTGTGTGAGTGTGAGTCTATTATGGAAAACCAGAGAGTGGTGGTGTGGTGGGTGACTGGTCATGTTGGTTTCTTAGATAGGGACGAAGAAGGAGATAAAGAGAAATATGGTAGTGGTGGTGAGTTGTGATTGAGAAGCTTCATCGATTCCTAGCTGTAAATGGAAGCAACAAACTAAACCTGTCAACAAATCGAAGCAACAAACCATTGAAAAGATAATTATAAGAAGAACGGGAGATGTTATATAAAGTGTAGTTGGTGTTGACCGATTCATTTGGCTGAAAATGAGAAATACCGGTCGAAAGGCAACATGACTTTTTCAATTAGATAAGATTTACGTAATGCATAATGTTATTGTATATGTTGCTTTAAGGGTTGTACCTCTTAAAACTCAGCATTTGAGGCTAAATGATTATTAAGGTATAAAGATATATATATATATATATATATATATATATATATATATATATATATATATATATATATATATATATATATGTGTGTGTGTGTGTGTGTGTGTGTGTGTGTGTGCGATTTTAATGTTTATAGAGTCCAAAAAATATTAGATATCTCAAAGTATTTTTTTTCTATGTATTTCTATTGACTTTCTATGTTTTAAGGTTTCCAAAGGTGTATGTATTTTCTATTGATCTTTCCTTTTGTATATATATATATATATATATATATATATATATATATATATATATATATATATATATATATATATATATATATATTAGTGATGTGCATATTTATAACCACAAAATTTCAATTTTAAAACCATGCACCATCAAATCAACCATAAATAAATTTTTTGTTAAAAATCATGAATAAATGTCTGTGATACCTCTCTACATCATTATGTGTTTTTACAATAATATAAATTAAAACTTGACAACTGAAGCAAATAAGATCAAACATCTAAATCCATTCAAATAGATCATGTTCATGTGTTAGAAGCAACTAACTTAGAAGCAACCGAAACCCCTCAGACAGTGCCACACGCTTCAACAAGCAAACAACCAAGAACACCTCAGTCAGGAGGCTTGCATGGACAATATACACCATGAGTAGGTTTCATCTCAAAGCCAACATCGACTAAACACACACATATGGGGATGGCTCATTTGTATGTTTTTGAGTGTACGATGTTATCTCCTTTGATCCTTACCCTAATTTATAAGTTATGGGATCTTATCTTAATTTTAAACATTCATTGTTTCATTCAATGGATTATCCAATTCAATTAATAACTTATTCCTTCAATATTATTATTCAAAATTATCCATTAGTTATTATTATATAATTAATATACGTCTTTTTGCATAATTATTTTATTATATAATTAATTTGTATTTATATATTAACAATTAATAAATAAAAAATTAATTAATTGATTTCTATTAATTAATTGATACTTTAATAAGTAATAAAATAATCGCTCTTATTTATGGTTTTTTGCTACACTATCTTGATCTGAATGTGTAACACGTTGAAGCAATTATTACGTCAGTACTATGTTGTGAGAGTGGTCATATTTCAAACAAGAACTGCAACATCCAAAAATGCAATCCTTCTTTTTGAAATCATAGTATAAAAATCTTAGTATAATATAAACTTCGTTCATAAAATCCATTATTTTTTGAAATCAAACATATATCATCATATCATCGTACCAAACAATAGTATCATCAAATTGCGAAAGCATAAGTATCTTTTTTTATATAAATCATCACATGATAAAATACTAGAAAAATGTCATGCCCCTTCATAATATCCAAATGTTGTAATCAAGTCAACACCTTCCCCTCCAAAAGACCTAACGGTCCTGCTATAAACATTAAGTAGTTCCTATAAGCCTAGGGCTTAGTGAGTAATCACAACACATACCTATTAAACGTATCATATGCAATACATATAAAAGCGCATAAACATCATGTATTAAATCACGTATTACATATCATCGGATCTCAAACATCTGCTAGCATAAACATATCTACTTACCGAATCAACTAGACTTCCCCTAACAGGCTTTTCTCTAGTTATCTAGTCCACGAGACCACGACCACTTCCCTCTTAGAGGATTTTCGTCGCCTGTCACCTAATATCATTCTACTTACTTGTTTGGGTAAAAAAAATGAACAAACAATAATCACCCAAATTGTATAAGAGGATGTGATGTTCAAAATAAAACAAGTATATGATGATGATCCAAGTGACACAAGTGGTTTACAAGGAAAGCCCTTGATCCTTGCTCGGATCTCCGACACAAAACCATGGGAGGTGATAATGATCACCTGCATTGATGATTTTATTGATTGAAAATGTTGATTGCAGAGATCAATTTGTGAAATGTAAGTACAAGTATCGTAAATAAGCTAAGTGTATGTGTTGTGTGTGTAATACAACAGCTATTTATAGTCTAAAGCAAATAGCAAGAAGTCCAATAATTTCAGGATCCTCCGAGATCAGCTTATATACGTTATTTGACTTGGTATTCTTGGTCTTTTGCATGGTCAAGATGCTTCTTTGTTGAGAATAAGTCTTTTAACTGACTATTTCTGCACATGTGAAAAAATAAAGAAGCGTATAACCGTTATATATGTTAGGAAAATAAATGATAAGAATCAGGATCCTGAAGTATGTTTAAGGATCCTGAGGTTTGAGGATCCTGAATGTAATTTTGGGATCCTGGCCCTAACAATTGCCCCCAAATTATTTTTGCGAAATATTTTGAAGTTAGTTTACCAATATTTAAAGGGATAGTTTATATAAATTAAAAACAATTAAGAGAAAGAGAAAGGGAATTTGAATTTCAAATCTTAATTGGATAGGATTTATCCAAACAAGATTAATTATTGCGCAACCAAATCATATCTTCTTTCTTCTGTGACTAGGTTAAATAGGGTGAGGAACCGTCATTCTCTTTTACCTTCTTTACCATTCCCTCCGGTCATCCACAATTGCTCTCAAAGTTAATTCTCTTCTGCCTTGTTCTTCTTTGTTCTTTCTATAGTCGTCCATGAGAAAAAAGATGACCTGTTCGTGCGCCAACATTATGGCTCCGTTGGAGAAAGATTTCATCGACCAGGGGACCTGTCCTACAATGAGGTATGTTCCTTGAATGATGAAGACATGCAACACCTAAGGTCTATAGGATCTTTTCCTTTTGATGTCATTTTCAAACCTTTCGATACCTCTATTCAACCTGATTTTGCATCTTCCTCATGGGTGTGTTTTTCGAAATACCCTTTTTCCCTCGGTTTAAAGTATCATTTTTCCAGCATTGTCTCCAAGTTCTTTCAAGCTACTGAACTTTCATTCGTTCAAACCATGCCTGTAATCTGGAGGATTTTGTCTTGGATTGACCGAGTAAATCTTTCCCATGATCAAGAGATAGGTCTTCCTGAGTTAGCCTTCGTTTGTGAACTATCTACCTTTGGAAATTCTCGTTTCTTACTCAAGCTTAAGCCTAACCAGTCCCCTTTGATTCTAAAATCAAAATACAATGACAGAGCTTGGAAGGAGATGTATTTCTTCGTGAGGCGTGATTATATTGCTGGTGGAGATTTTTTTGCCTAAAACTTGGGCTAAAAAGGGTAGGGTTCGTTTGTTGTTTTTGAGGATCCTCAAAGTTATCCTTCTTATTTTGTTTGTTTTAATGTCGGTTTGAAGTTTAGGGAAACATTTTCTAAAGTTGAAGATACCGAGGAAAAGGTTGCAGCCTGTAATGCCCGGGTTTCAGGGCTAAGCATTTTTGTCAATGTAATAGTCTAGGTCAACTCTTATAACTCTTTTTGAAATAATAAAGATGAAATATTTGAGTATTATGTGAATTATATGTGTTTATTATTTAATTATAAATGTATAATTAATAAAGAATAAAAATGAGCGTCAAAATTAAAGTGTGAGATAATCCCGATATCTCTACATAAAGTTGTAGAATATGTCTCAAGGTTTCTGTTCATATAAGGAACGCCGAAATCCGAGTTATAACGAAGAAGTTATGACCCGTCGAAGTTTCACGACAGAACCGACACGATACCGGGAAGCGTGAATAGTGAATTTACGATAGAGCGAGATTTAGCCTTAGTGATCTAAACGAAAGTCGTAGAATATGTTAAACTAAGAACATCGATAAAAAGAACGCTCAAATCTGACTTCGTATGAAGAAGTTATGAGATTTTAAACAGACCAATCCTGTCCCGGCTTGTTAAAAATATAACTTTAAAAATAAAGTCAAAATTAGCCGACGGAGTCTAAACAAAAGTTGTAGAGTACGTCTTCACCTACGCGTGGATATAAAGAACGTCAAAAACGGAGTTCGTATGAACGAGTTACAAATTATAATAGCATATTTACGTATTAAAATAAAGTATAAATCATGTATACGTACACATATATATACATATGTATATATCATTAGAAAGGTATCGACGATGCGGTCATTATAAGACTAATGCTGAGTTCTTTCGACATTAGCTTAGTACAAATATCATTAAATCCATTTATAATAGTATTATAGAGGGGTGTTTAGTTGTTTATATAACTAAAAGGTCATTAAGTAATTATGGAGGGTAGTTTTTGAAAATTCAATTAGTATAAATAAGAGCCTTGGGCTCTCATATTTCTTGCACCATTCTCTTGATTCAAGAGTCTTTCTCTCCTTATCCCCCGAGCATTTCGGTCCCTCGTGATTCGACTTCTCTTTCTGTAGCTTAGTATAGTAAGGTGAGCGCTGAAGCGCTGCACGAATCTTTCTTAGAAAGATTCAGCGACAAAGTTCTGCCCCTGCAGAGCCCGACTCCTAGCTAAAACCCCCTTGTAAGTAAGTTATGCTTACCTTATTTTAATATAGCTTATATTTAAAATTAGTATTGTTATTATGAACTTATAATAAATATTTGAGCTATTATTATAACTTATATAAGTGTCGTTATAATATTTTTTTTAACTACTCGCGGTACGGGGAATCTGGTTTAAAGGGCCGCATAGGGTTGTTGGATTTCAGAAGTGCTATATGCCAAAATGGTCCTGCCCTCCGGTGTTTTATGTCTGGCCCTGTCTGTACATAGTGGTTGGAAAATATTGTTTAACGCTTATATAATAATAATAATACTAAGACTAATAATTGGTCACGGTAAATATTAGACTAAAATTTAGCGATAAAACCAAGGAACCAATTTTGATTGTTAGAGGCAAAATGGTCAAGGGCCATAAAATACACATTAAGAGGTTGAACGCACATGCATGAGATCATAACAAAGAACTCACTTCTTTATTTTGTTTTTGTTAATTTTAGGACAATTTTATTGTCGAAAAAACAAATATACCAAATTTCATATGTTTTTTTTTATCCTTTTTCGATAAATATCTATATTGTTATATACAAAATATATATATTTTTTTTTGAGAAAAAACATAGTGTTTGATTGGTTTTCTAAAAAAAACATTTAGTCTTTTAAAAAAAACCATTTGGTCTTGTGAGATAATTATTCCATCTTTGGAGTTTAATTTGTTTTTGATCTTTAAAAATGAGTTTTCATGAATAAAAAAAGAAAAAGAAAATTGGTAGTTTGAAGTTTATTCCAAGGATATGAACCATTTAGTGATCATTTACATGTTTAGTTGAAGTGTTATAACTTTGTCTTGAACTCCTTAAAGTTTTTGGGTTCGTTTTGGAGTTATACGCAAGTTGGTTGGCTAAATGAGAAATAAATACCAAAATCTGATTTTTTTACCAATAGTCATGATGCGGCCTTGGCAAAGTTGTGACATGTTTTTTTATCTCTTCCATTTTTATCTTCATGATTATATTTTGCTTTGAGTCTAGCTTACTAATTTGGTCTTCTTTGGCCTCTATGTTCCATAATAGGATGTCTTAGGAGCATTTTGAGCTTAGAATGATGGGTCGACCCATAGAAGGATATTTTAGTCTTTTGACACCTTATGAAAATGATATTATGTGTTGACTTGGAAGCACAAGCTTATGAAGTGTAACAAGAGTGTGGTATTACAAGTTTTGGACTGAGGTGAGTTTACCAAGAACATATGTCACAAACAAGAAACTTTCCTCTAAAAGTTTTAACATGCTACTATTTGCAAATATGCTATGAAATGTTTTGATGATCCTTATATGATTTTACATGCTATGTGCTTTCTATATATATATAAAAACCAGTTTAGTATTTTATACGAGTGATTTGGAAAATATAAGAGTTTTCTTTAAAAGGTTGATTTGAAAATAAAATGGATTTATGATGAAATATTGTTAAGATGTTTTCAAAAAGGTTTTCCATAAAAGAAACTTTTTGTTTTATGTTGATACGATGTTTTCATGTTGAAAGGATGCCTTTTGGAAAAATGTTACTATATATTGAAATGATGCTCTAAGGTGAAATAATGTTTTGTGATTTGAGGTATTAAAATTTGCATACATACTACGATGGGTGCACATGTGTGTCCCTCATTATATCCTATGATGTGCACTTGGGAGGTGTTTGTCTGGAATACACCCATTCTTACATTGTCCCTATTGGTTGTGTTTGGAATATGCTATTTCATAACTATATGGTGTATATTTGGAATATGCTCCTTCATACTCAATTCTTAACCATATAACTTATGATATTGGACTCTTTGAAAGAAACTTGGGTTTAGGGATAGTTGCATGTACCATCCCAAAAATAAGACCCAAAATTTTTCATTTTTAATTTAATAAAACGGTAATCCAAAACATTGTCATACAACCAAGATGGATCAAAGTGTATCACTAGATCATAAAATATCAGAGTAAGTCACAAAATGTGGAATGAGGTGGTGTGTGTTCTACAATCATCCCAGGCTCTTCCCTTTTGAACCAGAAGTACCTGAAACATAAACTGAAAACCGTAAGCACAAAGCTTAGTGATTTCCCCAAACTACCACATACCATACACAATAAACACATACTGGGCCCACGCCCTTCATCGGGCCTCATCCGACATCAAGTCCCACCCGGGCTTGGGCCTCGCTCGATTTACAGATCTGCCAATCATCAGTCCCCGCCTGACATCGGGCCCCGTCTGGTACACATATAAACATATAATCATACGAACACATGTGATAATCATGAAGACAATAGCATACAGTACAGTGAACGGGCCTCGCCTGACATCGAGCCCAACTCGTTATATATACCAACGCATACGACATTCAAGAGTCACGCAGACTATCTAGCATCCTAACATAATAAACCATGGGCCGTCATTGGTGACTTCGACCCGCTAGATATAGTGAGAAAACTCACCTCAAGTTGTTGAGTCACTAAGATAAATCTATGTCTGCTGGTCCGATAATCCGAGCACTATCAATACCAATAACATCTAATTAATAACTGGATTCCAATCCATAACCATTAGTCTAATCAATTAGGGCCATCATTAAGGAAAAATACCATTTTACCCTTTATCTAACTTGGCCCAAGACCAAGGCCCAATTCAATTACTATGAAGGCCGAAATTCTATTTGACAACCTTAAGCCCAAATACACCCCAATCTTCCGAATTAGCCCCAAACCCATCATGGGAATAGAATCCAAAGAGCCCAAGACACTAGCCACAAGCCCAAATTAGAAGTATAATGGCCTAACAAGGCCCAAATGAAGAAAACCCAACCTATGGCCCAAACCGAGAATGCAAGCCCAAAAAGCCCATCTGCTGAGTACGCCTGTAACGCCCGTGTTTCTAGGCTAGGCATTAATGTTGATGTAATAGTCTTGGTTAACCTTTGTAACTCATTTTGAAATAATAGAAATGTATTATTGGAGTATTATGTGTTTTACGCTTACTTGTTGTGATTTAAATGAATAAACGATAAACTAAGAGTTAAAATGAAATATTAGATAAGCCTGATTTCTATGAAGGAAGTTGTAGTGGTCGTGACGAGGATTCTGAAATTATAAAGAATGTCAAAATCTGAGTTATAATGAAGATGTTATGACCTGTCGAAGTTTTGCAACAGATCCGGTACGACACTGTGTGACGTAAATAATGAATTTACGATAGATCAATTTTTAGCCTTAGTGATCTAAATGAAAATTGCAGAATACATTAAACTGTGAGTGTGCATAGAAAGAACATCAAAATCTGACTTCGTATAAGGAAGTTATGATTTTTCGAAGTTTCGACATAGCGGTATGCAGCCAAAAGTTCGATTATGAGATCGAGTGATTTCTAGCCGAAACAATTTAAATGAGAATCGAAGATCTCGTTAATAGTAGTGCAACGGTAAAAAGACAGACGAAATCAGACATCGGATGAAGTTATGAATTTTTAACGGACTTTTCTTGTCCCGACCTGTTAAAAATATAATAATAAAAATAAATTCAAAATTAGCCGATGGAGTCTAAATGAAATTTGTAGAGCATAGTCTCACCTACAGGTGGATATAAAGAACGTCAAAATTGGAGCTTGTATGCGAAAGATACGAATTTTAGAAGTTTAGAAATGCAAAGTACGCCCAGTGTACTCGTGGTTCATCGTCTGGGTTGGGCCACGTCGACCTACTCCACCACTTGAGTGTCTCGGGTACGAAGCCGGGATGCATCCGATCCAATACACGTAGTACGCCCAACGTATATGTCGACGAGGGAGTATGCCCCGCATACTCTGAAGTTACGCCCAACGTAAATCGGGGGTTCAGCCCCTATAAATAGAAAGTGAAACCTCCGGGTTTTATTGCTAATTTCCACTTCTTCACCCCTTTTTCTTTCTTCTACTTTGTGACATCCCCAAAATCACGGCCAGAAAAGACCGGTTTGTTTATGCTTTGTTTAAAAATCAGAGTAACATTTTAAATAAAAGTGTTGCGGATTTGTCCCAAAACAAAATATGATAAAGATTTATCAAAAGCATTTCCATAGAAATGTATTTCATTAAAAGACTTGGGATGTCATGTTCGTACAGATCAAAAGCATAAACAGTACAATATAAGCCTTACTACATTATTTCATATCTACATGCCTATATCCGATTAATCTCTCATCCCAAGACATCACATCTATGCTCATGCGCCACTACCTATAATACAAGAAACTGAGTGGGTCAAGCTTGGGAGCCTGGTGAGCACATAGGGTTTTCAACCCACAATAAATAAGTTTATTAACTTCATTAAATTAAACAAACCCGATTACCCGTTCCCGTTATCCTCACATTACGTCCCTAAGCATCTATCATAAGGGACCTACCCTAAGGATTATCATCGGGACAGACACTACTGCTAAGGGGATTCCTCAACAATAAATGTCCTTGAGGCAACCATGTGGGGGATGGAGTACATCTGGTGAGCACACAGTTCAAATAAACACACAGTTTGAATAAACACCTACAGGTTGCGAGCCTGCTAGTGTTCCACTGGACTGTCTAGAATAGTCCGTGGTCGTCATCGATACTCCGCTAGATGAAAGATTCATCAATAACATCTATAGCGAGACCTCTCATTATTTTATTTCGTCACATAGCAACTATTACATCTACCCATGTTTTACCCAACACATTTTGTAGATATAAAATACATATATAGTTTAAATCATTGAAAACATGTATAACAATGTTCATCCAACATAGATAGCAAGTATTCAGATAATATGCACACATAGCACGTAATTTATATAAAATACTTCATATCTATGTGTAAGCTGAAAGTAACTATGCACTCACTTGAGTAGGTGGTGACTCGGCGCTTGGACAGCACTTCGTTACTCTTAACACACTTTTCCTTTGGCAAAACCTAGTATCATTGCCACTAGGGTTTAGTCTAACGATAACCGCGATTAATTAATAGTCTAGCTATTATTACTATTATATAAGCGTTAAACGATACTTATATAACCCATAATAATATCCCAAGTACTTATTATAAGGACCTAATAACATTAATATATTAAAACGTAAGCTAAACTAAAGATAGGTTAGGCGTAGCTCACTTACAGCGGGTTTTCTCGAAAACTGGGCTTCGCTGGAGCAGCGTTCCGGAGTCGAAAGACCCCTTTTCTCGGGACTCCGGGAGCCTCGGGGCTTCCTTCGGGTGCTAGGGGGTTTTCCTAGACTTTAGGGGGCTTAAGGAGGCTTAGAGAGAGATTCTAGAGAGAGAAAGAGAAGTTGGAAGGTGTGAGAAATGAGGATGCCCCGACACCCTTTTTATAGGCTGGAAATCACCAAAACTCGTCGAGTTTTATGGCCAGGTGTCACCATCTGGTGGCTAGCCTTGGGGAGGAAGCAACGGCCAGGATTGCGCCACGTCACCCGATTTCGCACAGCAGCCTCCCGACTTAGAAAAACCATAACTCTCGCATACGAGCTCCGTTTTTGACGTTCTTTTTTTCCACGCGTAGGTAAAAACAAGATCTACAATGTTCATTTAGACTCTGTCGGCTAACTCTCGACCGATCTCAAATTTAACAGTAGGAGGCGTTTAGACTGTTAAATTACCGCGAAGAATTTGTAACTCCTTCATATGAACTCCGTTTTCTTCCATCTTTTTACCGTTTAGTTCCTATTAATGAGATATTCAAATCTCATTTAGGTCGCGTAAGCCAAAAACCGCTCGAACTAAAATTCGAATTTCGGGCTGTACACCGCTAATCCGAAACTTCGAAAAATCATAACTTCTTCATACGAAGTCAGATTTG
Source organism: Lactuca sativa (assembly GCF_002870075.4). Taxonomy (NCBI): domain Eukaryota; kingdom Viridiplantae; phylum Streptophyta; class Magnoliopsida; order Asterales; family Asteraceae; genus Lactuca; species Lactuca sativa. Next base: position 55,116,380 of record NC_056623.2, read on the forward strand.
GAAGTTCTTTTTATCGATGTTCTTAGTTTAACATACTCTACGATTTTCGTTTAGATCACTAAGGCTAAATCTCTCTCTATCGTAAATTCATTATTTACGCTTCCCGGTGCCGTGCCGGTTCTGTCGCGAAACTTCGACGGGTCATAACTTCTTCGTTATAACTCGGATTTCGGCGTTCTTTATATGTACGGAAACCTTGTGACATATTATACAACTTGGTTAAGATTATTTATTCTAAATAATCTTTTGTCGAAAAGTCGTTTTCGACCCCTATTGCCTCAAAATTGACTAGCCCGGATCTACGAGCGTTACATACTTCTCGAGAAATACCCCCGAAGTCCCGATATCATGCTGACACCCGAAGCAAGTCCCGAAGCCCCAAAGATCCAGAGAAATAAAGTTGTTGAGCCGAAACTTTGCCCGCGAGAAGCCCGGTTTTTGGAAGATATCCCGGTTTCATCGAAGATTATTATTTTAAGAGCCGTAGTGCTGTCCAGGCATCGTCTTATCAAGTGAGTGTGTGGTTATTTTCTTCTAACACGTAGATATGAATTATTTCTCTATAAAATATGTGTTATGTGTTTATATATTATCTGTTATTTGGAATGAGTATTGAATGAAGATATTATACTGGTTTTAAGTTGTATATGAATATATATATATATATATATATATATATATATATATATATATATATATATATATATATATATATATATATATATATATATATATCTACAAAAATATTGGGTAAAGCATGTGTAGATAGTTGATGTGTGATGAAATAAAAATGAAGAGAGGCCTCGATGTTGTTGTTGATCTAGTCATCTAGCGGAGTATGGATGACGATCACGAACTCTTTCTAGACAATCCAGTGGAACGCTGGCAGGTTCATAACCTGTAGGTGTTGTGAACGGTGTGTTCACCAGTGTACTCTATCCCCCTCATGGTTTCCTTTAGGACATCTATTGTTGAGGAAACCCCTTTGCAGTAATGTCCGTCCCGATGAAAATCCTTAGACTAAGTCCCTTGTGATAGTTGTTGTTTTAGGGACGCAAAGTGAGGATAACGGGAATGGGTAATCGGGTTATTGTTAATTGGTGAAATTAAATATAATTATTTATTGTGGGTTGAAAACCCTATATGGTCACCAGGCTCCCAAGCCTGACCCACTCAGTTTCTTTGTATTACAGTAGTGGCGCGAGAGCATAAGTTGGACAACTTGTGAAGATATTTTTTTATAGGCCAGTAGTTGTATATAACTGTTGTAAGGCTTATATTGTGCCGTTTATGCTTTTGGTCTGTATCGGAACATGATATCCCGAGTTTTGTTATATATGAAAATACATTTCTTTAAGGAATGATTTGATAAATTTTATTTATCATATTTTGTTTTGGAAATAAATTCCGCAACTGTTTTAAATTAAAGGATTACTCTGAAAATTATTTTAAAAGCATAAATTAAATCGGTCTTTTATGGCCGTGATTTTGGGGATGTTACAATGCGGGACGTACTTAGCTTGTATGCTTAGCGTACACCCTCTAGGGATAGTACGTGCAGCGTACCAGCTTGGTACGCCCAGTGTGCTCCCCAGTTAGCCACCCCACTCTATTAAGTACTTAAATCATTGAGACTTCGAGCCAAACTCTCAAATCCGATTCTATAAGAGCACTTATCATGTAAAGTTCGCAATTTTACACACATGCATGGCTTAATGGTGCTCAAGAGCTCAAAAAGAGCTTAACAAAGGTTTTAACACATGCATGTTTAAAGATACACCATAAAACTTTGATTTTTATGAACAAAGGGGCCAAAAGAAGCATAAATCTAACACCAATACTTCTGGAGTGAGTCAAGAACCTCATCAAACAGTCCAAGGACTCAAAATGCATAAAATAATAACATAACTAGATCTAGTATCATGGATCATCAAGATGTGAGCTTTTTACCTCAAAAAGCTTGCAAATGATAAGCTAACCCCGTATCTTCAAGCGCAAGAAACCTCTCAAATTGGTCCTCTTCTTCTTCTCATCCACTAACCACCAACAAACACTCTTTGACGCTCAAAACTCAAAAAAATACACTAGGGTTTCGGTTTCGGGACAAAGGAAGGTGGAGGCTGCATAAACATGACCAAATGAGGCTATCATAAGGTTTAAACATGGTGAAAACTCTAAAAATTAGGGTTTCACTCAAGCTCACGTACGCCATGCATACTCCATGTACGCCTAGCGTACGTGGATGGGATCCGCGATCAAGACCTCGAGCTAGTATGCTAAGCGTACTACCTAGTACGCCTAGCGTACTAGCTTAAGGACCAAAATGCAAAGTTTTTGATAAATAGGGTTAAATGTGAAACTTACCAAACTTGAGTGGTACATTACATGTTGCATATCATTGATAATTTTGTATTCTTATCCCGTTTTGTGCCAAGTTGAATCATGATTATGTTGAACTAACTAATATTAGTTGAGATTTGTTGATTATTTTGAAAATTGATTTATGGGTCTTAAACCCTTGAACCTAAATTTAGGTCATTAAATCCAAACTTATTTGTTTTGGTTTGCTAAACTTGATTTGGGTCTTTAAATCCCAATTTATTTAAAAGGATTGGTTTAACTTGTTTTGGAAATATTAAAACCAAATACATTGTAATCTGCTTTGATAAGATCCAGGTTATGAAATTCCTAAAACATGTGGAAGTGGTTTTTGAGTACCTTTTTGGCATAATATTTTGAAATAGTGTTTGATAAGAACTAGGGTAATAAAACCTCTATATTTTTTGAAATGATTTTAAACATAAAAAGAGTTTTAGGCCAATTCGAGTAAGTTAGATTGATATCTCCTTACTGAAAATAAATCTACCTCGAGTATTCTCACCAGGCAAATTAATTACCTAACTTGTTTCGACATATCCTCAAGTTGAAGACATAGTCAATAAATAGAAGACTTTAGCTTGGATATTAAGAAGGCTCTTGGTTTGTAATGGTTTCTTAAACCTTTGTTTTGATATCTATTCTGACACCCTCAAACAAAGTATTTTTCTTAAACCAAAAATAATTGGGAATTTATGACTGTGATTGTTATCTGCATTTGAACTCTGAAAATACTTTAAAAGATTTTATTAAAGAATATTTCAAATGGGCTCATGAGGGGTTTTACAGTTTTGTTATTAGAGTTTTCGTTTAAGTGAACTAGGTGCTTAGATTTATACTTGGACTTAAATTGAAGCTCTAGTGGTAATTTGAAATAGTAATTTGTATCTTATCTGCTTGCTTTTTTTTTGATCTTCTGTCATTTTTGGCGAAATAAAAATAGCTTATAAGCTAGTTTTAAAAAAACTATTTATATCAACTTTTCATAAGTTTTTTTTTAACTTCTTAAATATACCCTTAGCTAATTATATAAAAAATTATTTTTATAAATGTTATTTTATGTCATTTTAAATATTTCAGCTACCTTCTTAGTTAGGTTTTACTGAACGTCATTTTTATCAACTATTTTATGAGTTACCAACTAGTTTTTCAACTAAAACTAGTTTTTCAACTAACACTTACATTTTCAGTTAGTACGTCGTCTAATAACCAATTAAAATATCATTGTTATTGAAACATATGATTTATTTTTACTTTTCATTAACTACTAAATATTTATAAAGTATTTATTTTGATTTTTATTCGTTGAGTAAAATCACATTTTTTATCTTCAAATTATATTTAATTAGGTGAATGCCCGTGCGTTGTGCAGAAACACCTATATAGTTGAAGTTTTTACAAATATATGTTTTTTTTAAATATAAAAATAACGTTGTAGTTAAATTTGATATAATAATTCATATACTAAATTGATATAATATGTTGATTATTTTGAATTGTATGATAATATATATACATCTATTATAACTGCATAATCTCAATCGTTTGCATGACTTCCATCCACAAGTTACACATGAATAAGATTAAATAAAACATGGTTTAATGATATTTATATTTGTTGTTATTGTTAATTAATTTTTTAAATTTTATTTGTTTAATGTTTTAATTTCTATCGTTATAATTATTTAAAACATCAAACATTGTTTTTTGATTTTAAAGGTAACAATATAATTTATATAGAGTTGTTTTTAACTATTGTTATTATAAGTTATTTTAAGCTACTTATTTGAAAAATTTTAACGATTATAAAAATATTTTTAGGAAATAGTTTAGTTAAATTGAGATTACAATTTAGTTTTTGCATTTATCCCTACAATTAATCACTTTTAACTATTTGCAAAATATTCTTTGGTTTTTTAAGTGGAACTGAAATTTATATTTAAGTTGACATTGTAATGTTATATTTAAATTAACAATTTAAGTATTTTGTCAAAACTGTTCAAAAGTTGTAGTTTTAAACTGATAATGGTTTACATACAACAATATATTAAATATAATAAATTAATTATAATATATTAAAAGTTAAAGAGATAACTTTATAAATAGAAGTAAAAATATTATTTTTAAACTGAAATTTAGTATATTTATGATCATAGTTTAGGTTTGATATTTATTTAACATTATTAACCAACTTATAATCATTATTAGAAAGACATTACAATTAATCACTTTCAACTATTTATAAAATATTCTTTGGGTTGTTTAAGTTCAACTAAAATTTATATTTAAGTTGACCCTGTAATGTTATATTACAGTTAATAACTTAAATATTTTATACAAATTGTTCCAAAATTATATCTTTAAAATGATAATAGTTTACATCCAACAATATATAAAAAACTGATAAATTAAGTATAATATATTAAAAGTTAAAAAAGCATAACTTTATAGTAGAAGTAAAGATATTATTTTAATATTTAAATTTAGTTTATATATGATTACACTTTAGATTTGTTATTTATTTAACCTTATTAACCAACTTATAATTATTATTAGAAAGAAATTGAAAAGTTAAGGGAGTTTCAAATGAATATGGTGAAAGAAAAAATACATGTGAGTTTCAAATTAATGCGGTGAAAGGAAAAATGTTTCATTTATAATATAGTATGATTTTAGTATTATTATTTCTTTAATAAATAATTAATTTTATTAAAAATTAAAAATTATATTCCCTTATTGTAATCATTTTAGTTATTTACATTTCAACGGCAAATACTTATATTTCTTTTTGAAATGTCTATTTCAAATACCATTATCTACCCTAATAAATAAAGATTTTTTTGTCACATGTCTTATTCTTATTCATTTTGTCACATGTAATTTTATGGTTATTTTAAATTAACTTTTATTCCACATGTCATTTTATGCTTTTTCTATTTTATTAAATTACACATATTATCTAAATCTAAAAATAAATGCATATCAATTTCATTAATGGTATTTCCTTCTAATTTCAAAACTACTAAATTAAAGTTTCATTAATTTCCTTTATTTATTTATCTAAATCTAAACTATTTGTTTAAATTGAAAAGAGAAAAAAAAACACTTTAATTTTTATAATTCAATTTTTTTCTTACTTTTCTTATAAATTCAAACTTTTCAAATATATTGAATTTTATATTTAAATTTTCTTTTAAATGAACCTATGTAATACATGGGTCTCACACATAGTTTGTTTAAAAAGCAACGAACTTATAATAGGCTTTTGTAAAACATTTAAAAAAAGTGAAAATAATATTTAATTAAAATTTTACATTTTCCTTAGGAAAAGATTAACGTTGAAAAATATATTTGATTTTTAGTTTTTGTTATTAAGATAGAAAAATATGCATAAAAATCATATATTTTGGTTTTATTGACAAAAAAATTACCTTTGATTATTTTATTTATTATTTTTTTTTTTTGCAATTAAACCATTGAAATGGGTTATTACTTACAATTGAGCTTAATTTTGAGATTAACACAAACAATTACAGATTTTGATGGTTACATTTTAAACAACATATCAATTGTGGTTTTTTTTTTATCAATATGTCAAAATATAGGTATTTTTTTCATTTCATAATAACCTTTATCCTTAAATTTTTATATGTTTTAAGATTAAAATGATGTTTGAGATTTCATTTTGAACCTCAAAATGAATTATTGACTTATGGTGATGAGAAAATAAGTTTTTGAAAAGTGTTTAGATTAACTTTTGTAGTCAAAAAAGTCGATAAGCCAATACATTATTTTTTTAAAAGTGTTTGTCTTAACTTATACATGTTGCATATGACCAAACATTTGTTTAACTTATTGACTTTTCAAAAAAATAATAAATCAATAAATTGTTTTTAAAAGAAATCTCAAACACCCTCGAAATTAAAATCTATTTTTGCTGAAACAACCATTACAAATTATTTGATTTTTAATATATGATACTGAATAAATATATTTTTTTAATTATACTTCTATTTAATAAAATATAAAACCGATAAAAATATGAAACAATCTTGTTATAAAATGTACCTATCACTCTTTGATGATGAAACAAAATAAAAATTAGATAACACATATACATCAAAATACCAAGTATTTGGTTGAAAACACAAGATGTAATTTATCCATATATCGATAGAGAAGATATGAAAAGACATACGTTCTTTTCTTTATTGGATTTTCATAATGATTACCAATATAGACAGTGGTTTTATAATTGTCTACAAACCTGTTTATGCATATTTTTCAATCACATTAATATTTGTTCACACCAACCCACATGAATACTTTTCATAATTGTCTAAAAACCTATTTAATAGACACCAATCCATATGGATATTTTTCAACCAAGTACTTGATATATGAATGTATTCAATATCAAATTTTGATTTAGTTTCATCATAAAAAAACCAACAATATATTTCATATCAATATATTTTTACATTTTAATTGGTTTTTATATTTTATTAAATAGAAGTATAATTAAAAATTATATTTATTTATTATCCTATATTAAAAATCAAACATATTATAATGGTTGTTTCAGCCAAATTAGATTATAATTTAGAGGGTGTAGATTTCATTTAAAAACAACTTATTGATTTATTAGCTTTGTTTAAAAAATCAATAAGTTAAAAAAATATTTGGTAATATGAAATCATGTATAAGTTAAGACAAACACTTTTGAAAAAATAAGTTATTGACTTATTGATTTTTTTCTATCATAAAAGTTAATCCAAACATTTTTAAAAATTATTGTTCTCACCACCATAAGTCAATAAGTCTTTTTAAGGTGCAAAATGAAATCTCAAACATACTCTTAATCTTAAAATAGATAAATCTGAGGTTAAAAATTATTATGCATTGAAAAAAAGTACATATATGTTGGCATAATGACAAATAAACATCCCTTAATATGTTGTTTACAATTTAACCATCGAAATTTGTTATTATTTGTTGTGACCTGAAAACTAAACACAACTACCTGGTATTGTCGGTTTCAATGGTTTAATTGTAAAATAAATAAATAAATAACTAAATAATAAAATAAAATAAATGTCAATATATAGGTCTAAAATATAAAGACTTTTATACATTTTTAACTTAAAAATAAATATGATGTTACAAAAATAATAAATAATGGTTAATTAACTACTTTGATGCCCTTCCTCTTATTTTAAATGCAAAACTTAAAGACTTATACAACAAAGTTCAAACTTGTTTGCTTGCGAAATGCGATACCTCATGACTCTCAATCATTCATTCGTTTTGTCTTTTTTTTTTTTAATTATAACAATGGTATTTGTGCATCATCATATTAGTTATCCCACAACTAATCAATTATACAAATTGAAGAAGAAAAACGTTTTCTAATTAACGCAACGTTCTTCTTCATAGTTTTGCAGCGCGTGAAACACGCGAATCAAAGGTGAAAGTTGGAATGTAAGCGGGATTAGTAGCAGTGATGGGCCATTGAGAGAGTGGATGTGCATGTGAATCTAAATGCAAGTATAGATTGGCATGACATGGCATGCAGTTGTAGTAATCAGTGGAATGCCATGCATGCCATTTTTCCATGCAATTTAGAAATATTCACTGCACTCTAACAATTTCCTTCTTTCCAAAATGCTTATTCTTTTCTTTTTATTTCAATAAAAACACCAATTGTAAAGAATATAACTAAACCTAACACTACTACTATTTCATCAAAATTAAATTCTATTATACAAAAACACTTAACGACACAACTTGTTTCCCATTTGCCATCTCACTCGTTATATAAAAGTATTTATTAAAAAAATTATATCTTTATCATAGAGTATAATCAAGGGCCCATATAATAGCTTCATTCCATCTTCCCAAAAATTCCACAATCAATATAGATCATGGTGAAGATCTTAAGATAACAACTGAAGCATGCACATAGAGTGTAAGATCAATCATTGATCATACAACCAACGGATATAAATTAATGGCGGTACGGTGTTACCGTACCGTAATCGGTGAATGAAAAAGTTTGCAAAATACAAGCATTTGTAAACCTAAGGGTATTTTGGGAAATCATTTTGTAAAAGTATATTCTTTTGGGTTTCGTTTGTAAATATGGGGTGGTGAGTGTTATTCAACTACTCATAGAGGACTCATTTTTATTTTATAAAATTATGGAAATTAAAACGGAAAAACCTAAAACTTTGAAAAATTGAAAGTGTAAACTAGATGAATCTGTGGTGACTTGGTGGGGTCACCACACACTTTATGCAAAATACCCTATTTTTTAAATGATTTTAGAAATTGCCCTATTTTTGCAAACCTTGCAAAGTAGTGAGAGAAGATGTCCTTAAACGTTTGGATTCCCAAATTTGGCTGTCAAATGGAAGAGAATTTGTCTTTTAGAGATTTGAATGAATTGAAAAAGGTCCACACTACACACAAAACCCTCCATATCTTCATTCACAGATGCATTGCAGAAGACAAATCAATATCTCACTGTCATTTTTTGGATTTCTGAAAATTCGTATTGCTTGGGACAATTTGTATCCCTATATGCAAATTAAATTAACAATGATTACCATATATATATATATATATATATATATATATATATATATATATATATATATATATATATATATACACACGCGCGTTTACATGGATGTATATGTAATATATTAATATGTAGGTAACTTGTTAGTACTTGTAGACATTAAGTTTCATAGAACAATACAACATACATATTGGAGTTGTACATGTTTTCCTACACAATTAATTAAAAGGTTTAACATTTTTACCAGGGTTTATAGTTTGTACTTATAAGTACGAATAAAATAACAAACACGTGTAATTTATACCACGGTTCGCACAAGCTTATAGGTACAAGTGAAGAATGCGAGAATGGTATACGTTTTGGAGGGTTTTGTGTTACATAAGATGCATGCAAATTACGTAGGGTCATTGTCCTTCTACAAGAGGGGAAGATGATGGTGATATTATTCTTATATGAAAGAGAAGGTCCACATTGCTGAAAATTTTCACTGTTTCTCTTGTGTTTATTTAAGGCTTGGGGTTTCTCTTTCAATTCTTGGGTCCACTCATTTCTTATATTTTTGTCTTAGTGAGTGGTAGGTTGCTTTTGAAGTCTGATCAACTTCATTGACTGACATGGATAAATTCCAAATCCATACATCATCCCATGTGAAAGATCACATATTAGGGCTTTTAGGCATCGTTTGATACATGAGATTGACACTACAAGAAAAAAAAACTAACATTAGCGGTGACATCGGCGACAAAAGTCGCCTGCAATAGCGACGACACGTCACTGGAAAAAAATCGCTGGTACTACCCCCGTCGATGTTGCTCAAAATGTCACCGCTAATACTTCTGTCGCCGGTAATACTCTCTATTGTTGTTAATAACCGTGTCGCCGATAATACTATTTTTCATTTTTTTTTTATTTTTTTTAAACCTAACACTTTTCGGGTGCAAAAAATCTAACATGTAACGACATTAATAAAAAATTACATAAGGACATCCAATTAAGTACCAAATCTTGTTATAATTTCATACAAATACAAAAATAAACAACAAATGTGTTACAATTCCAAAAAGTACCAAAGTGTCACAACAAGTTTAACATACAAACCACAAACTAATTATCCAACGAACCATCATCGTCGCTCCGCTTGTTTCCTCCTTAATCATCACTCTGTAGTTTTCCCGATTGAAAAACTGCATAAAGTTCATCCCAGCACGCTGGGTCGTTGAGCATTGCACTAAAATTTTCCAACTACATAATAAATAACAACATTTATAAACTTATAATTTAAACTATCAAACATAAACAAAAACTATCAAAGTGCATTGCTATTTCTCACTACTAAATAAAAGGTATTAGGGATGGAATCAACGACAAAAATTTTCCATAGCTATATTAGCGAAGGAATTACGAGGGTTCAGCGACGGAATAAAAAATACTCATATTTATTAAATTGTAGCCTTTAACAAGGGAGTAACGAGAGATTATCAAGGAATCTACGTTGAATTTGCGATGGGCTCGATCCTCCGTTGAAAATACTTCAGAAGTACACTTAAATTGGTCCTTGATTTTCATTTCCCTCCTTAGGTTTTCATTCCCTCTAATTCCACTTTTCATTCCCCTCAATTGCACAACAAAAAGTTATCTTTTCCCTCCTTAGGTTTATCATTCCCTCAAATTCCATACATTCCCTCTCAGTCGACATTTTTCTTCTCCCTTCCAAATTGAGGTCGTCGTCACTCACCCTATGAATCAAACGTCGCTCACCATCACCGAGAAAACCAACTCTTTCCCCACCGGGATACAAAAAGGGAAGGTTCATGCTCCACCCCTAACACCAATGATTTCTCATAGGTAAGCCCTCATTTCCTCCGATTTCTTGGAATAGTTTTGTATAGGGATTTAGAGTTGTTTATTTTATAGATTTGGACCTGATTCTTTTCTACAAAAGAATTCGATTGAGAATCAGTTTGAAACACAATCCAACAAAAATACTACTGGATCGACTTCTTTCTCTTTATTTTTTCCTAAAACATTATCAATTTGGTTATGTTTGTTAGTATCACTTCACAGAATTCTGTCACCTTGTTGTTTTGTGGTGGATATGGAACAGCTTACGCTTTCTTGTTCAGGGGCAAATCTGTCCAAATATAAAAAAAAACATAAATAATATTTTTTTACATACATACATATACATAAGATATATTACATGTTCAACTTAATTTTTAAAAATTAAATGGTTAAGTTCTTATTCAGGGACATATCTTCCCAAAAAATAGAGGACATACAAAACATACAAAGAACAAACCCAAAACATATAGGAAGTCCTATAGAAGTATAATAATGATCTAATTTGATAATATAATCATTAATTCCTAGCTCTCCAAACATTTTAACAACCAATTGAAAAACCATCTAAAATTTAAACCTCTTGAGACGTATCAGGACCAAATTTCATATTGAGAGGCAAATCTATCCAAATATATAAAACAAAAATAACTCACATAATATTTTTTTACATACATACATATACATAACATATATTACATATATTACATGTTTATCTTAATTTGTAAAAATTAAATGGTTACGTTCTTGTTGAGGGGCAAATTTGTCTAGTGGCAAATATGTCCGAAAAATAGAGGACATACAAAACATACAAATAACAACCCTAAAATGGTTATGTAGTTGAAACCTCAACCCATAATGGTAGTGTACTTCCATTTTTGGTGAAAAGTAAAAATGATAACTAATGAATGGAAAAAGAAATGCATTGAACAAGTTATACTTACATTAAAGACAAAAGTTGACCACTTAAATAATCTGAACATATAATAATGACAATTTAAGACACTGAAGACAAATAACTTAGAATATTATTAAAGAAAACAATTAGATCACTTAAAGTGTTGATATCCAATGAACTTTTAAATGATTTTTGTGTTCACTGGAACATTTAATTCATTGTTTTTTATTGACATATTTATTATAATATTCAATTTTTAAATGTATTTAAAAAGTTACCAAATTGTAACCACATGTTGACATGACTGATTTTGTTTAATTTCTTTGTTCAACCGACACCACGAGGTATATCGTACGTACCACTAGGTTAATATTCTATATTGTATCTATAGTCGCTTGTAGTTGTGGTCATTATCTCAATACATAGTGATTGAGGATGGAAGTACAATAGGAAAGAAGATGGGTTACTTAGTGCATCATATAAGACATCAGTTGACTACTTTTTGGATGTTGCTTTTTCTAATGAAGCAACTATCGATAAGGATTGTATCAAGTGTCCTTTTAGTAAATGCAAGAATATTCCCTATAGGAGAAAAGATGATGTAGAGCTTCACCTGTTACAATATGGGTTCACCCCTAATTACATAACTTGGTGGGTACATGGTGAAAGTACCATGATATTGTCATATATATATATATATATATATATATATATATATATATATATATATATATATATATATATAGGAAATATTTTAATACATTTTAAGTAATATTTTGGTTAATTGCAAAGATATTTGATACTTATTGAATTAAGTTACATTTTGCAGTCAAATATGACATTCTTGAAGAATAAGGACCGGGCGTGACAAGTATTGGAGCTTGGAAGGACGGGAGTTAAAACAAGAGCCTAACGAAGTTTAAAAGAAGAAGATTCTAGCAAAAGACCAAGCTCATAACTTGATTATAACAATCTCATGATGTGAGGAGCGAGATTCTAGAAGATAACTACGCGGTAGCCAAATTCCTTGTCAGACACAGATTCTACGGAGCTCACAACTTGAGATCTTAATTCTCACGTCGTGAGCTAAGATTTTATGAAAATATAAATAGCCTTTGCACATTCAACTTAAAAGGTTGAATTAGAGATATTCTGGAGAGATAGTCGATTTTAGAGGCCAGAAACTTACGAAATTCAATTTGTGAAGGAAATATCATTTGAGTTTGAAGATTTGAAGACTACACATCACATTCGGTTTGCATTAACTCAATCATGTTGAATTCTTATGATCTAATGTGTTTACCTTCTGTCATGAGAAGCTAATTTAGTAGACTTTCGTTTAGTTAGATGAAACCTAATACTATGTGCTAGTTTTCTTATTTTATGGATTATATGAATTTGGTTTATGTTAGTGTTTGATTATCATTACCTAACATGTTAAAGTTTTGATATTTATTGATTTTATTCAAGTTAAGTGTAGTTTAGTGACCATTAAATTGTATGAACTTGTTTTCCTAGTAGTTTAGTGATTATTAAATTATCAGAGCTAGGATTAACAAAAGGAAAAATAATGTAAAATTTTTCCATGTGCTTTGGTTACAGATGCTTTATCAAGAATCTCAAGGATAATCTTTCAATATTCCAAACTAAGGCAGATGAAGGAATGTTTCTTGGATATTCACATAATTTCGTTGCATATAGGGTGATGAACAAAAGATCGCAAAGGGTTGAAGAAACTTTAAATCTTACATTCTATGGTTATTATGTCAAAAGAGTTGATCATGAGTTTCCTAAGAAACTAATTCATACTAAGTCAAATGGAGACTCTGAAAAATGATTACTTTCGATGTTAATTTGATTCTCTTTGGTATACCTGCTAAGCCTATTGATGTTGAGGTCAATTTCAAAGACAATCAAGTTCAGGAAGAATCAAAGCACTCTGATGACTCAAAAATAACTAACGAACAGACAGATGAATATCTGTCATCAACGCCAAGAGTCAATGTTAAAGGAGGAAAAAATTTGACATTTGGTCATGTAGAGGGGGAGCACTTGACTTATCAATCTTAGGTAGAGGGGGAGTCATTACATTCGCAAGTTGGTTTTAAGGGGGAGCAAAAAACAATGGATTCATTGGTTGAGGGGAAGCCAAGTGGAACAAATAATGAAGATGATAACGACACGCCAGTAAATAAAGATGTTAACATTAATGATAATATTTTTTTTGTAGAAGAATTCTATGAAGCTAAAGAAACATTTGAATATGCACATTTGTAGTTTGATCTATCTTATCCTCCTTTGGAGAAATGGACATGAGATCATCCAAAAGAACAAATTCTTGGTAATCCTATTTCCGTTGTTTTAAAACATGCACATATTAGAGCTAGGATTGAAGTTCTTAATGTTGTATAATGTTTTTATCTCAAAAATTGAACCAAACACATTCAAGAATGCATTAGAATATCCTAATTGGGTTGTTGCAGTGCAATCCGAGTTGGCGGAATCTGAGAGAAACAAAGTTTAAAGGCTAATTCCTAAACCTAAAAATGTTTCTATAGTTGGTTTAAAAAGGGTCGTTAAAAATAAAATGGATAAAGAAGCTAATGTGGTTCGCAATAAAGAAAGATTAGTCATTAAAGGTTATTCTCAACAATAAGGAATTGATTATGATGAAACATTTGCCCTTGTCACAAGACTCGAGGCAATATGAATTTTTCTTACTTATGCAGCTGACAAAAATTTCGACGTCTATCAAATGAATGTAAAGTGTGCATTTTTCAATGGTTTACTTGAATAGACAGTTTATGTTGATCATGTCTTAGAATTTGAAGATATAATAAAGAGTCAATTTTAAATAACCATGATGGGGAAGATCAACCATTTCTTAGGACTGAACATTTGTCAAAGCATGGAATGAATCTTTATTAATCAAGAAAGCTATACATGAAATCTAATTGAACATGTTGGAATGATGAATTGCTCAATGCGAAGGTTCCCATGACATTCGTGACTCGCTTAAGACCTTCAGTAGATAAGCCAGTCGTGGATTTAAAGACATATCGAAGACAAATCGGTGTATTATTGTATTTAACTACAAGTCGACCTGATATCATGTTTTCGGTTTGTAATTGTGCAAGATACTAAGTGTATCCCAGAGAACCACATCTCATTGTCGTTAAGAATATTTTTTGATATCTACATCGAACACCAACTCTTGGATTGTGGTATCCAGCGAACACATGATTCTTTATTCAAGCATTTTTTTGATGTTGGTCTAGGGGGTTCTCAATTAGATCACTAGAGTACTACTGGTGGATTTCAATTCCTAAATGGGAAGCTAGTGAGTTGGTAGTCGAAAAAGCATACTTGTGTACCGATATCCAAAATTGGGGCTGAATACATTGATGTTGCGGCCTTTACTTCTCAAGTGATCTGGATCTGAAGCCAATTACGTGACTATGCGATTAACATAAAGAAAATTCCTTTATACTGTGATCCTTAAAGCGAAATTCGCGTTTAACATAATCGAGTTCAAAATTCCAAAACAAAACATATTGTACTTTGATACCATTTCATCAAAGTTCATGTTACGGATGGTAATATAGAAGTATATTTTGTTAAAATGACAAACCACCTGGCAAATATTTTTACAAAACCACTTGATGAGAAATCCTTTTTGAGAATTTTAAATGGTTTGGGACTCATGGAAGCTTGTTATGTTCCAATCTCTAATTATTTTTTTCTAAAAATTGAATTTTGAAGTTTTAGACTAACATTCGTTATTGATATAATTTCATTCAGAGCTTACTGTTCACATACAACGTTGTGATACGCTTTGCTTTCGACTTTAGCTTTGACTCGTTCAGAAAATGTTTCCAACTATCAAAGTTGTAGAGAAGGACTGATGGAAGTAATGATGAATGGGACGCTAAGGCATGTGTCATGTAATGACGAATGGGAAGTTAAGGTTTGTGTCATGTCATATCGAATGGGAATATAAGGCTTGTGTGATGCAATAGTGAATGGGAAGCTTACATTTATGTGAGGTGCTAACGAATGGGAAACGATGGTAATCTTCACAACTATTCGTTATCAATAGTAAATGAGGAGCGTAGGTCTACTTAAGTTTCCTAATTGAGTAGAGAAGGTTTAATCCTAGATTCTCTACATAACTATTCATTATCAATAACGAAAGTCCAATGTTGGTGATATCTTTATTTTTATTTTTGTTATTTTTTTAAAAATATCAAAAACACAAAAAGATTTTCTTTATTTTTGTCTTTTATTTCTAAAATTCAAAAATCCAAAAAGATTTTCTTTATTTTTTTCTTTTATTTCTATAAAATCAAAAATCCAAAAAGATTTTCTTTACTTTCGTCTTTTAATTCTAAAAATCAAAAACAAAAAAATATTTTCCTTATATTTACGATTAGGAAGTCCATTGTAACAATATGTTGCTCATAAGCATGCATAAGTGAAGCTCAAACAAAGAACATGTAACATTTGTAATTCATAACTAGTTAGGTGTCCCTAGAAACATGATGCAACATGTTGTCCAAAGCTTCACTGAGTCATTGTTTATGAAGCCTTAATGAAAATTTTCTCCTGAAATTTTTTTCCTAATAGGATGTATTAACAATATTCCTCGAGCTGAATTTCTCTTCTCAATTTGATTGAAGAGATGTCTGCCTGGTCACTATCATTCGTAAAGGGACAATGGATTTTCTTAACCAATCTTTTTCACCCTAAAATTCTTACACTTGCACATACAAAGACGCATATCCCAAGACATCTCTAGTAAAAAAATAACTAGGATATAGGTTTGGCAAAACTCTATGTTAATGATCCTAAATCATTTTTTCTTGATGAGGGTGAGACCCGTCAAACCCTAAACCTAAGGAATTGGCGGTGAACAATTTTATTTTTCAAAATTTTAACAAAACCTTATGTTTCATTATACCATTTCAAATGTTCAAAATCTCATTTTCTTTTCTTTTGAGAGATCTTGATGAAATGCACTAATCCCAAGTAATTTCTTCCCAGTAGATCCAACTTTTTAATTTTCTTATGAAATGAGGTTTCCATCTGAACATTTACTTAGATCTTTAGCCACTTTAGAATTTTCCAATGCTTACTTGTTGTTAATTACACTGATCACACAAGTCTTTTCTTACAAGGATTTGCTCTTATGTTAAGTTGCAAACTTGTTTGAAAATTAAGCCACCTACGAATCTTGTTAAAAGAGGCCCTTCGACACTTCTCTATAAATAATTGATTGTAATTCACGGGAAACCACACAAGCACTTTGATATCTCTTTTGATGTCGAAGGAAGAGTATCTTTTCCTAGGATTTTTCTGCTTTTATATAAGAGTTTCTTTGATATCACAGTCTCCAAAATTTTCTTATTTTGATTCTATCTTTCATTTTTGGGTACACAAAAGCACTGAAATCCTCGAGGTTTTGGGAACCAACTCAGACCTTGATTTTGCAAGTCTAGCTTATGATTTCATTTATTATTCCCATAAGTGAATGAGGCCCATATTTAACTCACAAAGATTGGCTCTTGGTTCCTAAAGAAACTTTGTGACTGTTTGATTATACCGGGAATGACGAAGTAGCTGCTGGATGTGACATTTTGTGCTTTCTCATGGCTTGAGAAAAAGTGATCATTTTTACACATGGCAGAAGGGGGAAATGTCGTTTCAGTTACTTACTTTACACGTGGCACTAATTAATTGGAATGTGGTTTGAAGTTGAATTTAACGTTGGTTATAAAAGGAGATGTGATCATTGAATTTCATCTTTCTGATTACCTACATTTACGCAAGAACCCTAACCCTAATTTGCGATCAAATTCAAAATTCTTTTGATCACCATGTCTACTGCCAACACTGTTGTTGATCAATTCATTACCAACAATAACGGTGTTTCTATGCCACACATGAAGATTCAATCCAACAACTTATGGTTCAATACGATTGTTTATGAGTATCCAGATGAATTGAAGATGTTCATTCAGATAATGAAGGATGCATGTCTTGCACATGCTCTGTGTGCTTCGTTTTCTATTCCAATGAACTAGTTATCACTTGCTACTTCTATAGCCATGTATAACAATTCGGCAATCATCATCATATTTCGGATGGATTCATAAAAGACTAAAAGGTTGAATAAGAATAAATTTTTACAAATTCTTCAAATACTATCAGAAGGGAAGTTTGAAACTCCCACGAATGAATAGGTACTCTTGATGTTCAATGAAGTGGGGTATCAACCTCCAATTACGCTTGTAAGTAGTATCAGGAAGTCGAGTCTTCCTGGGGTATGGAACTTCTTCTTTGGAATCACTCTACAATGCCTGACTGGAAGGAGTTTTGGAATCGATAAGGCAAAACTCCAATTATAGTCGGATATGGTTGGACTCTACTATGGCTTGAGTGTGGATTATGCTTCGCTATTATGGGTGGAAGTTTGCTTCATCGGTAAAGCATTCCAAGAAAACTATTGAGATTTCCAGTGAAATATTTTGGATTTTAATCTTACATGAAGTCTATAGTCAAGCAAGTGTTCTTGTTTCAGAAGATGCTAACGTTTCCACATTCTCTCATCTGCACATTCCTAAGTCAGCACTCAATGACCCTATTGTTTTCCCAGCCGTTGGTTGCATTTCAGATGCCATGTTAAATTTGGTATCTCCTAAGACCTCCATTTTGTTAAAATATAAATCTTCAATGGAATCAACTTCTACAGGTGTTATCCCAAAGAAGATGACTTTTAGAGCCACAGAAGGAACTTCCACAGATTCGCAATTTATAAAGAAGAAGTCAAAAGCGAAGCCTAAAGCTGTTGAGAAAGAAGCTTCAACAAAAAATGTTCCTGAGAAGTATGGGAAGGGGTATCTAAGAAAGTTACAAAAGAAGTTTCCTAAGAAGTCTGTTGCAATTGGTTTCGAGAAGGATGTTGAAAATGTTATTAAATAAGGTGTTAAGGAGACTTCTATTCCTAAGATTGTTCTCAGGAAATCCAACAAATTAAAGACGAAGTCAAAGTCTTCTGGTGTGGTTATTTAGTAAATTAATGAGGAAGAATGCAGAAAAAGAAAAGTTGTTGGTGTCCTAAAATGCATTAAGAAGCTTAGGGCTTTAGCTGATGATGAG
Organism: Lactuca sativa; assembly: GCF_002870075.4. NCBI lineage: Eukaryota > Viridiplantae > Streptophyta > Magnoliopsida > Asterales > Asteraceae > Lactuca > Lactuca sativa. The sequence goes on from NC_056623.2 coordinate 55,135,234, forward strand.
CCTTCAACCAAAGCTTCGTCACCATTAAAAAGTTTTGAGGTTGATAGAGATAGAGAAGAAACAGAAGATGATTTCTTTTGAAATGATGGTCAAACTTTTAGTGATTCACCTAGAAAGGAAACCATTTTCAAATCGAATTTCGAGGAGATACATATTTCTGATGTCACTGTGAACGCATATGATGCAGATACAAACATTAAATTTAATGAACCAGTTATCACTTCGCTCCCTGAGTAGACAATAGTCACACCACCTGAGCTTCCTATTTTTGAGTCCAATGTGGAGGATAGTAGGACTCCAAACATCACTGAGAACTTATATAAATAGGACTCAAATGTTATCATGGGTGAAAGGAGTTCGACATCAACAATCAATACTACAACCGTTCCACCACCACAAACATCAAAAATCGCACTAACATCAGTTCCAACTATCTCACCAACATTTCAAGGCGTTATGAATGAACCAATGACTACATTATTCTCTTCTTAATCCACAAAACCAGAGATATAGAGTTACAAAGATGTGGATGAAGATGAAATGGTTGGATTCACAGAGTTAGAGTTTAATCTAGAAGAAGAAAATCTCGATGACAATGCCATCATATCTGGAAAACAACACAAAATTCTCAACTCTAAACTCAATTCAATTCTTCAATTCTTGAATGAAAGTGTTGGGAAATCAAATTTTGGTGGAGAAGAAGTAGAATTTTTATTAAAATCTCACGAGTCACAATTTAGATCTTTACTTGATAGTGTTGTTGAGGGCGTTTATGAATGTTTGGCTACTCAATCTCGAACTTTCAAACATGAAAACAAAAAATTACATGATGTTGCTCATGAGTGACATGAGATTTATGAGAAGTTGGTGAAAACTTCTAAAGAATCAATCAAAGTCAAGAAGCTTGATACGTTTTGTGGAGGTATTAAAGATAAAGTTCAAGTTCTTTTGGGAGAAACACAGACCATGATTGAAGATATTCATACTTTTAAAAAGGATTATGTTGGGGAGTTGAAAGAAAAGAAAGAAGCAGATGGTCATGTGCTTTCCAAATTTGAAAACTCTTACTAGCTTTCAAGAGACTTTATCGAAGTTTGATTTTACATCAAAATATTCGATTTCCCAAGATCTGATGTCTTCAATGGTTTCCTCTTTCAAATTTTGTTTCAAGAAAGGGCATTCACATATTCTGGATTTAGTCCTTCGTCCCCCAACCAATGCTCCACATCCAGTTGCAAACGTGTCAAAAAGAGGAGAAAGGGGAGTTGGTTCGTTAAAAGATAGTGGGGAAGACAAAGGGAAAGTTGTAGGAAGTTGATCTCTACCCTGATTCCTACTTCTCTACCTATGAAGCCAATAATTACACCTTCTTCGACTACAATTTTTGTTCCAAATGTCAAAGAAGACTTATCCAAGTTGCAACAGAATAAAGGGATAATTATTAGGGAAAGAGGATCAAGTTCGCAAACTGCAAAACCTGTGACAACCAATGATCCTAAAGACAAAGGAAAGGGTGTCCATGTAGAACCCTTGGAAGAAGAGAAGAAAAATCTTCAAGAACTGGAAATGGAAATACTTAGGCAATTAACATTATGAGGCAAATTGAGAATGATCCACTAAGACTCAACAAATACGATCCTAACAAAGTTTGGTGCTATGAAACAATTGATAACATAACTTTTAGTGACGAATAGTATTTTATTATGAAGTTAAAGAACAGTTATGACGTTGAAGATATTGAGTTCAATCAAGTAGACTTCCCAGTTAAATATTTGTTGTTTGTCTTTCCTCAGGTCAAGGTTGTAGAATGTTACAAAGATAAAGATGAGTTCAAGAAGATGAAAATTCGTTTTCATGTGGTGCTTAGGAAGAGTGAGGAAGAAGCATGGTCATTAGTGAAGATAAGCAAGCTTGTTTTGATAACTCTAGATGCTTTGTATGAAGGAGTTTTACAAAATTTCTGACACCTTGTTGTGAGGGCGAACAATGTGTTATTTGATTTCACCATTGTAGACTTTTCTATAATGAATGTCAATGATCTCATCACAAAAAAGAAACTAATGGGTTATGTAAATGTAACATCTGGTTCCTGGTATGCATTTAACTTAATTATTTATTCATTTTGAAGGGCTACTTGATGAGTTGGTGGCCCTAACTCGTTGATTAGAAGGTAGAATATGTGCGGGTTTTAATTGAACTACTCGACAAGTCAAAGTCTTGACCCGATGAGTAGGACAGCCTGGACGAAACCCTAATCTTTAGTGCTTGCACGCTATTTAAGCATCATATTTGGCCTCCACCCGAGCCTCTATCACCTCCAAACCCTAATCTCGAAACCCTAATCAACCTTGAGTGATCTTGACCTATTTCTTGCCATTTGTGAGTGTTTTGTGTGTTCTTGAAGCTTAGAAGAAGAAAAAGGAGCTTGAAGGTTCAAGGAGAAGGTTATACATCCAAGGATTTGGTTCCATTCTCATGACTTTCTGGTAATCAAGCTCTTAACTTGCCTTATAGTTCATTAGATCTCTTTGTGGTCTATTTTATGGGGTTTTTTTTTCCATGTAGCATGATTTATGAGTCATGGATGTCCCAAGTTGAATATACTTTCACATCTGGAGTTATTAAGGGTTGTAAAGGCATAAAGGTGCAAACTTTATGCCATTTGAGTCTCATGCAACAAGGATATTGTTATGGCCTTTTAAGCCCCAAAGGGGCCATGCATGGAAGCAAGCTCAAGACTTTACGTGGTTAACTAGTTTCTAGGCCCTAGATCTAGGATTTCATGCTTTGGTTTAGAATACTAAGGCTGTTTGGACAAGATCTATGTCATAGAGTAATTAGGGTTTTAGCTAAACCCTTCAAAAAGGGTTATCAACGGGTAAAGTTGGAAAATTTTCCCTTAAAAAGGTCATTTCCAGTGAACAAGATAAGTATGTGTTGGATTAATGTCTAAGTCCATAACTATAATTGGTAAGACTTGACCCGACCCGGCATGGTCCATTTGGGTTGCATACCATCATGCACTTGGATGAGAGAAATAAGACACTTATGGTTATTAATATATTATAAGTTCTAGTATATAAATAATAAGAATAATAAGATTATTTAATTAGTATTGATCAAGAATTAATCTAGGATTAATTAAGTGATCAAAAGAAGACTAATTAAATATATGGATTGATTGTGTAAATCATCCATACTTGTATAGTGGGCTAATGCTCCATGGATAATCAAGTTGGGCTAAAACCCATAGGATGGTTCATGGATGCTCCATGGTGTATTTGTACCCATGGATCCAAGGAAATGGAAAGTCATGACAATTAGGGTTTACCCTAATTGTAACACTATATAAAGATATTATTCTTGGCAAAATTGGCAACTAGAATCACACTAGTGTGTGTGAAGAAAGGGCTAGCCGATTTTGATGAGTGTAGAATTCTCTCAAGTCATTCCAAGTGTTTTGATGATTGTGATTCCATTTGAGGTGTCACACTTGGGGCACTAGACACTCAAGCTTCATGGAGACTTTCTTCTCCAAAGAGGTATGTATTCTATCTTGCTATAGTCATTGTGTTTGTATGCTAGACTAGGATAATACCTTGGATATTCTTATTTGCATGTATAATAGAGAAAACATAGATCTAAGGTATTTAGGGTTGCATGTACACTTAGGAGTGTTAGAATGCTCAAAACCCTACAGTGGTATCAGAGCCTAGGCTTGTTTTCTTGTTATACTTGCAAAAGAAGCTGGAAAATCGAGTTTTGATGTTGTCTGCCCAGCAGACTCGCCGAGTCCATGAATGGACTCGCCGAGTCCAAGGCAAAATGCATCCAACTCGCCGAGTTGGTTCGTGCACTCGACGAGTTGGACCCCCAGACAGCATATATTCGACTTTTTTGGCTGGAATTGGACTAAGAACATTACCCTAAGTTGTTTTTGAACTTATAAACTTGTTTTTGATGTGGTAATGTTCATGCTAATCCATTTTCAAAGATAATTGTCAATAGATTCATGTTTTGTATTAGTTTAAGGTTTAGACTAATTACATGAAAAAGTTTGATTTGAATTATCTTGTTCTTATGAGTTGCTTAGATTAATAGAAATATTGAGTGAAATAGTTGTTTTCAATCCATTTTAATCTAAGAGTTGAGTATAAAATGTGTTTGTGTAACTTGTCCTCAAGTTACATGAAGAGTCACATTAAAGACTCATAAAATTCATAAAAGTTGGCAATGGTTACAAAATGAAGTGTCTTGTGTCATTGAATAATTTTTTATGACTCCATAACTTGTCCTCAAGTTATGGAAATTCAAGAGTCACTTCATTAAAAGAAAAATAGGTAACCATAATTAAATCCATAAGTTATAAAATAAAGAAAAAGTTAGTTCTTTTATTAGTTTAAAGTCTTCCATAACTTGTCCTCAAGTTATGGAACTTGAAGAGTTTTTGGATTAAAACTACTTTAAACACATAAGTTATGGAATTAATTAGTTTTGAATAGTTTCAAAACTTGCCCTCAAGTTTTGGAATTTGTAAAGTTTTCACTTATGAATACTTTAATTCCAAGTTAGCCCTTAGAATTTTAAAAGTTAAAATTCAACCCTTATACTTTATAATATTATAAGTTAATAATATATATATGTATAAGAGTAAAGTCAGTCTTACCGCTAGTACGCCTCATTCACGAAGCCGGTCTATAAGGTGGGTATAAGGTTGTTGCCTATAAAATGGCAACTTAATGGGTGTCCACTCTCACCCACCGCTTGCTTGACTGGTGGAGGGTCGTTAGCCGAACGGGTTTGACAGGACTAGAATTCTTCCCTCATTAAAAGTATTAATGATAATACTAAGTAACTAAACTCTTAATAATACCCAATCTTAGTTACTTAGGAAAAATGTGAATAAGGTGCTAATCCATGAAATTACACTTTACACTTTGTCTAAGTCGTTAGTGGAGCGTGTGTGGTTAACCGGCACACTAACTTGGACTTAACAAGAGGTAAAGGGTGACTTAATATTTATCATAGTATCGATGGAGCGTGTGTGGTTAACCGGCACATCGATTGAGGGGTAAACACTTAAGGGTACCAAGTAATTTGCATGGTTACTTCACACCTTGTTTTGTGATCCTCGGCATCCCAGTCACAAAACCTGAAGGGCACACTCGAGATTGAAACATGCCATTGAACAGTTCAATGAATCTCAAAGATCTAGGAGTTTCAAATCCAATTAAAACCTAATTATACATTTCGTTTATCTTGGTGGAAATTGGTGAATCGTCATTCACCTACCTTCAAATATTTTATACCTTGGATTACGGCATACCTCTTCTAAGTTATAAAATAGTTTGTTGGGTCCTAGCCTTAATATTTCATATTGGGTGTCATATTAAGGACTTAAGATCAACTATCTTGAATATCTCCCAAAAGATGTCTGGTTTAGACATTTATGATCTTCCCAAATCTCTTGAAACAAGCTTTCCTAATGAAGATGATGTCCCATGGATATCATACTTCTTCACCTCTTCCAATTATTCTCCCTAACCCACAAGTTCTTGAAAAGTTTAAGGTCACTCAAGCCCTATTGGCAAGGCAAGGTCTAGGTGTGGTCACATCTTGGAGATGTAGTCACATATTGACAAGCCGGGAGAGTTGGGTGTCAAAGTCTTGAGAAAGTTGGTGGTTCAATCACTTTCTAAGTCACATAGTGAGTTCTCTTGGAACACCTATGAAACCGACTATGACAAGACCCTCAATGATCTTATCTATTCGTTAAGATCAACTTCCTTAAAACATGATGGACATTGACAATAGTGACACAGGAAATCCAGAAAAGCTCTCTCTTCCCAATGGAAAGGGATCGGCCATAGTCAACTCGATTGACCAAATGGTAAAGAGACAAAGCTAAGACTGTGATAGTCTCGTGTACCATTATCAAAGGGTCCATATGTTTGTATTGCCAAAGAAAGGGGCATTGGTTGCGAAGCTGCCAAATTTACCTAAGGATGTTAAAGTCAATAAGTTTGACTCTACTTCAGGTAAATTCCACTATCTAACTCTGTTAAGTTTCTATTCTGAGATTCTTGATACATGATGAGACTGGGTCACATGGTGATGTTTTAAGAATCAAAGAAAAGTGAAGAAACTTAAAGAAAGAATATGCTGAATCTGATCGCATAGATGGATTTCTATCGCATAGTTTGAAAAATCGGATTCTTGAGCTACTTCCTAGGAGTTATGATATATTGCTTAGGAATAGATAACAACAAGTTTTCATGTGCTTATGGATTGTAAGGATAAGTTTTTTTCCGCAAAGTTTTAAAATAAAAGAAAAATTTTTTATTTTATTTATTTTAAAATATCCTTACAATTGCATTTGAGGGAAAATTGTTGCTTATATGATTCCATTAACAGCAAGAGTGGAAATATGAAATTGATTCTTTCATTTGTGGTAATGTCTAAATTTACCAAATAAGGAAAGATTCTCATCACCCAAGTTTCAATTGGACCGGAACTTGGAATCATGCAAGTTGTATAGCATGATGAATGAGAACTTTCAAGTTTTGGAAAAAATTAAGACTAATTACTTGTTCACATGGATGTGTGAGTCAAGTAAAGGACTAAGGGATCGAGTACACATTCTTGTGCACTGATTAAGTCCACCACAAAAGATTGATAAGACTATTCGTCATAGTTTACTAAAGCTCAGTAAATATGATTATACTTACAAGCTTAAGTGTAACTCTGAGACATTGGAAATGGTTCCAATGTAAGGCAGAGCGAATAAGAAGAATCAAATTAGGCAGAAGGATAAAAGTTTCTCAAATCTGAAAAGATGGGAGAGTACTTGAGTATCAGTTTTGTGATCATCTTAATGATTAAGAAACCATAGCACAAATAGTTCTCTAAGAAAATCTTAGTGCATTCTTATGACTAAGAAGAGGAACTTGAATTGTTGAAGTGGTTAAATCAAGAAGATGAGTCATACTTCGTTCCAATACAAGTCTTAGAGTCATACTCCAAGATTGTAATTTGAGTGACATGTCTTAAAGAAGGTTTAAAACACTTGTCAAATGTAAGAGTAAAAGTTTTCTACTCTTGTACATTTGAAATTGGTAAGTTGTGATGTTTTGGATAAAACAAAGACCAACTAAGGCCAATTGTGTGAAGTGTTTGTCTTGATTAGAATCCGCACTATCTCTTGGATGTTTGACAAGGAAGTCTTATATGTCAAGAGGACAGTGGGAGTCTTAAAGGTCTTGAAAGTCTCAAGAACTAATCAAGAATAAAACCTGAAGTTCTTCACTAGCACACGACTTGAGGTTTATAACCTATCATGTTGACATATTCTGTGCCCATTCCAGTTAAAGTTGCCTTTGCATATGAGTTCTTAGAGTTCTCAGTTTGTCGCATAAACAACTTGGAAGCAATGGCAGGCCCTTGAGCTGCCAGGTGGTAAGAAATTAAGATTGAGTTCAGTCCATATGAGTTTGGATTTGTCATTATCCTTGTCTTGTGACTATAATTTTGACAATTCACATGGATAAGAACACATACACCAGTAAATCTAAGTGTCATAAGGTTTCTCTCCGATTCATGAAAATGATGGTGAGGAAACACTTTCACTAAGTAGATTTTAGCTAGATAGCAATTGTGATATTTGCATTCTCAAAGTCGTTAGTGGAGCGCGTGTGGTTAACCGGCACACTAATATGGACTTGTGAGAAGTGGCAAAAAGGTCTAACCATTATGATTACGGCATACCTCTTCATAATTGTTTAGACACACAAGTGTGCTATCTAAGGGATGATTTTGATACAGCTTTATCAAAACAATCTAGCATCAGAAATCTGAACTTTGGTAAGAAAGTCAATGAAGTATTGATTTCTAGAAGTCCAGCTGATTTCTGAGTACATGTCACAGCTAGTGGGAGCATAAGTGATATGCTAATAATCATCATGTTAGTGGGAGCATGATAATTATGTTAAGTATTGCAAGCTAGTAATGTTAATTATAGAAAACAAAAGTTTCAATTGGGAAAAAGTTGTTTTGCTATAATTAAGGGAGAGGAAATTATGCTTCATCTCAAATCTATAAGCTTAGATCGTGAGGTTTTAATCATTATCTCAAATCTATAAGCTTAGATCGTGAGGTTTTAATCATTTAGTCAAGGAAATATATATGAATTTCATGTTGGAATGGCTCAACATAAGGAAATTCTGTATATGGGTCCATTATTTGCGTTCTAAAATTCGATTATGATTACGGCATCCCTTTTCATAATCTGAATTATGAGAACTTGGCAAATTGAAATGGACATATTATAGCAAAAGACTAGTTTAGTCTTTATGTAAGACATCATGAATCGTGTCCCATATGCTTCGGATATAGGATCGATTACATGTGCTATATTCATCCGTTCTAAAATTTTCCAAATGTCTGGGGCATTAAGAAGGGAAAAGGTTTAGAACTGGATATGACTAAAAGGATTAAACAATTGTCGAGGACAATCTAAGGTTTACCAAAGATTGGTTACTCAAGGACAATTGGAAGTATAGTGATAATTCTGGAAGGACCATATTGACATAATCTGTAAGGAGGCAACTCTTGTTCAGAAGTGATAGTCAAAATGGAATCTGGAAATGTTTCAAAGTTAGAATTTTCAATCTGTGTAAGATTAAGGAAACTTAATGCAAGAAGAATATTTCCAAGGAGTTGATCTCCTTTGGAATACTCTGTAATGATTGTTGCCAAGTCTTTATGACTTTGTGCATAATCATTACAAGAGGATCAATGCATATAAGTTTAGAATCTAACAGATTTCAGTAAATGGCATGAATTTGGAATTCTTGCATTTGCGGTAAGGATTTGGGAGTGTGAAAAGAGAATCATTGAAATTATGTTCAATTGATCTAGTTCACAAAGTAAAGATCATAGACAAACATAGTATGCATACTTGGTGTGTGGCATGACTAGTGTTTAAGAAAACATAGTGTACATGCTTGGAGCATGGGACAACTATTGTTTTAAATTCAAGAATAAAGTTGATAGCTGAAACAGTATACAATGAATAATGTGTAATCATATGGTGATAAATAAAAGGTGTTTTATTTATGTTCAAAGAGTTGATACCATATTGGATTCAATTATTATTGTGTTTCACTTTGCATGTTTTGACTTCCCGAATAAACTGGGTTATTCTTCCGGAATGACTAAGTTATCCAAACCATCCACAGTCGGTCATATGTTGGAAGTAGATATGAATTAAGACTGTCATGGGTTGGCTTGTAGAGGTCTAAGGTGTTGGACAAGGCTACAACACTCATGAGTGCTCATAAGTTCTGAGTATTGGATTCAACCCGCGCTCATTGGAATCACTTCATGGATTTTATCACGAGTGATCATGAGACGATAATATCTTATATTCTTCAAACCTAAAGATATGAGTTGTTACTATGAGTTGATAGTACATTGATTGCACGAAACCGCATTTGGTAACTCGGTGCTATAAAACGTGCTTTTGTGTATGATTCAACAAGTAGTAGAACAAGCCATATGAGTCGAAGTTTATCCGTTCCTTTTACCTTCGAGATAAAAGTGATATCTGTGGGCCCCTCGATGATTTGATGATGACAAATGGAAGTGCTTGGCCGGGCCAGGACTGATTTGATTTGTTCAATTAGTCAGTCGTCATAAATCGGAAATCGGGAAACAACAAATGGACAGAGAGAATGATTATAATCCATGTCTCAGTCCATATGATATCTAGAATGGAGGAATATATGATCCCTTATCTAATGGACAAGTCATTGACAAAGGTCAGAGTTCATCTACAAGGTCAGAGTTCGACAGAAGCTTTTTGAGAGCTACGATTGCCAGTTGGTTCCTGAAGTCATACGCAATAATAGTTTTAGACTTATCCAAGTGGGAGACTGTTGGATTAATGTCTAAGTCCGAAACTATAATTGGTAAGACTTGACCCGACCCGGCATGGTCCATTTGGGTTGCATACCATCATGCACTTGGATGAGAGAAATAAGACACTTATGGTTATTAATATATTATAAGTTCTAGTATATTAATAATAAGAATAATAAGATTATTTAATTAGTATTGATCAAGAATTAATCTAGGATTAATTAAGTGATCAAAAGAAGACTAATTAAATATATGGGTTGATTGTGTAAATCATCCATACTTGTATAGTGGGCTAATGCTCCATGGATAATCAAGTTGGGCTAAAACCCATAGGATGGTTCATGGATGCTCCATGGTGTATTTGTACCCATGGATCCAAGGAAATGGAAAGTCATGACAATTAGGGTTTACCCTAATTGTAACACTATATAAAGATATTATTCTTGGCAAAATTGGCAACTAGAATCACACTAGTGTGTGTGAAGAAAGGGCTAGCCGATTTTGATGAGTGTAGAATTCTCTCAACTCATTCCAAGTGTTTTGATGATTGTGATTCCATTTGAGGTGTCACACTTGGGGCACTAGACACTCAAGCTTCATGGAGACTTTCTTCTCCAAAGAGGTATGTATTCTATCTTTCTATAGTCATTGTGTTTGTATGCTAGATTAGGATAATACCTTGGATATTCTTATTTGCATGTATAATAGAGAAAACATAGATCCAAGGTATTTAGGGTTGCATGTACACTTAGGAGTGTTAGAATGCTCAAAACCCTACAGTATGGACTATAGATCTAGAGAGCAAGGGCTTAATCTCTTAAGATGGCCAATCAGACAGAAGGACTCGTCGAGTCCATAAGGGAACTCGACGAGTTGGGTCGTGCTGTCCCGTTTCAGTTTATGGTAGAACTCGACGAGTCTGTAGAGGGACTCGACGAGTTAATTCGCCGAGTCGCGACTATGAGCAGCTTGATAGGACTCGATGAGTTGGAGGAACGACTCGGCGAGTAGGATCGCAGTTTCAGGATTTATGAGTTAAAGAGCTCGATGAGTTGAAAGGTTGACTCGGTGAGTTGGTCAACCCAGAATGTTGACTTTGACCAAAGCATTGACTTTGACTAGGGGTAAAATGGTCATTTTACCCTTAGATGGATTTTCAGTTTTCTGACTAAGTATTATTGTATAGAGTTAGTTGGGGAGTCATGGGAGTAGCTAGCATAGATTCCTCACGCACGAGTTCAGCATCCAGTTTTAGAGGTGAGTTTTCCTCCAGTAGGAACGGGTCGAAGGCACCAATGCCGGCACGCTTATGTATGTTAGTATGTGTCGGGCTTTGGTCTAATGTCGGGGCTAGCCCGATGTAGAGTATGTGTTCCGGACATCGGTCTGATGTCAGGGCGGTCCCGAGAAGTATTTATGTATGCTTGATGTCTTTGTGATTAATGCATGTTATGTGTTATGTGTTTCGGTCCTAGGTTCGATGTCGGGGTAAGCCTAGTGTATGTTAGCTTATAAGTGTTATGTGTTCCGGGCTTCGTCCGATGTGGGGGCAAGCCCGATGTATGTTATATGTTTATATTATGTGTTTATGATATGTGTTATGCAGTGTGTATGTCGGGGCAAGCCCGATGTCGAGGGAGGCCCAATGCCAGACATGGTCTGATGTCGGGCATGAGTCCGATGTCGGGTAAGCTGATGTCGGGTTCGTCACGATGCAGTTAGGCGGAGTCCCAAAGTTACGTTTTATGTTATATGTGATATGTTATGTGTATGGTATATGGTAGTTTGGGGGATCTCACTAAGCTTCGTGCTTACAGTTTTCAGTTTTGGTTTCAGGTACTTCTGTTAGCAAAGGGAAGGGCTCGAGGTGATCGCATGACACACACACACACACCATAGTTTTCTAGCCTGGGATATTTCACTCTGATATTTGATATGATATTTTGATACTTTGACAGATATGATGATGTTTTTGAGATACATGGTTTACAATGTTTACTTGATGATGATATTTATGGTTTTAATAATGAATTAAAAATGAAATTTTTTTGGACCGTATTTTTGGGATGTTTCATTAAATAAATCCCAAATTCTAGACAAGGCCACTTCCATCATTGGTTATAGGCATATCAAGGCTTTCTTGGATGCTTATTTTTCTAACTTAGCCTTAACTGATATTGATCTTACTGTCGCCTTCAATAGAAAGTTGAAAGTTCCAAAGCTTTCTTGACAGGGAAGATGAACATTGAAGATTTTGAAGATGGAGAAATCATCCACAAACCACTAGGTGTTGTGTTCTAGGGTAGAGGCAAGAAAGGGGGAAGGAAGAAATTTTTGTTTCGTACTGATGATGTATACTCAAGCCAACATCTATCTAGTATATTGCTTCACATCAACAACTGTTAGAGAAATATGAATGAATACAGGGCAGAGATTAGGAAGATCATCTTTTGGTACATAGAGATTCGAAAAGTTTTGTTGCAGACCATAAAGATACTACCGTTAGTTTGAAGATTCGTTATTGATCACAAAGAGGGAGAACGTAGAGTCTATCTATGTTGTGATATGTCGAACCTAAGGTAGTTTCTTAGATGTCGAATAGTTTGTAAATAGTGAAGGCCTACAATAATCCGTTAAGTAATGTATTTACTAGGCACATTAGAGATTCTCCATGTACCGGCACATTAGAGATTCGCCATGTAATGTCGAGTCCAAGTATTTTTTGTTTCCGTAAGTATCCTATAAATAGGGTAAGTACATTTAATGGACTTTTGGGAACTTATATGCTCTGAACTTTCTCTCTCATAGAAATACCTCTTGTACTCATTTCAGAATTAATTGAGCTGAAACCAGATCTTATTTAGATCATTGTGTTCAAACTTACTCTAATTTTACTTACGATTGATCAAAAAATAATTTAAACATCCTTTCAGTTATACTTGCAATTGTAGTTATAGACTTATCCAAATGGGAGACTGTTGGATTAAGGTGTTTAAGCTCATAACTAAATTGGTATATTCTTGTAATTGGAAGAAAAATTATTTTTGGGTTGCTCGTATAACTAAAACTTAATTAGAATGACATTTGTAGTGAGAAAATATATGATTTATTAGATTATTATATGATTGATAAACATATTAGAAATTATGAGGAAATGATTTGTAAATATATTATATGATTAATATATAAATTGGAAGTAGATAGTTGATTTGTTAATTTATTATGTAATTAATAAATTAATATGAGTTCAATTGTTAAATAATTGATTTTTTAATTTATAAGATTAATAAATTAATGAGAAATAAATTAGAATTAATTAATTATCAATCGAAATTAATCTGTAATTAATTCGGGACTAATTAGAATTAATTGAAGGTGAAAGGGGTGAATTGTAATTGTTCAATAGTTAAATAAAAGAGACAATTCTAGAACCATCCAAGGGAGGACGGTTTTAAGAGCTTTTCTAGGGTTTCCAGAAGCCTCCTGGATTCTAATAACGAAAAGATTTTAATTGGGAGTAAATCCATTGTTTGATTAATTCAAATTTGGTTTTGCCTATAAGTTATCTAAACTATAAATAAGACCCCTTGGGCATCAAATTTCATGGTTACTCTTTCCATGGAGCTTATGAACAAAAATTATACCTCTCCTCCTATCTCCTCACTTGTCTTTTAGTTATAGGGTTTGGGTGTGAGCCATTAGATGCATCATCTTTTTGGTGCTAGCTTTCCAAGCTCTTTAAATGAAGGATTCAAGTAACTTGTTTGCTATAACAAGTTTGAGGTGTGTAACCCTAATTTCGAAATTGCTAGGGTTCATGTTAGATTTTGTTATTCAACGTATGTTTCCTTAAAAGTGTAATATATAGATCCTTTTAGGTTGCATGTTCCCTACTTAATTGTTAAGTGTTTTCTGCATTGTGCATATTGTTGAAACCAAATAATCCAATCAATGTTTTCTTTACGAAATTTTTTAAAAACTTATAGTTCTGCCATGTAGATATCTTCACCAAGGTCTCCATGAAGGATAAAAGTCTTTCCATCGATTTCCTTTACATGTAAGTCCTCTGAAGCCACAATACCAAGGATTATTATAATTGTGGTCATCTTTACAAAGGGAAAGAAAATATTGTTATAATCAAAACCTTCCTTATGTTGTAATCCCTTCACCAATAATCTAACCTAGTATCTCTTGCTTCTGTATACTTCATCCTTCACCCAAAATACATACTTTTTCTTAAGTGTCTTCTTCTTTGTTAGTAATTTCACAAGAGACCATGTCTCGTTCTTGTCATGAGAGCATAACTCCTCTTCCATGGCCTTCTTCCATTATATGAAAATTTTAATCCTCAAGGCTTCTAAGTACGTATTTGGATCTTCTTTATCTATAATCAATAAGAAGTTTCTTCATGAGGGATGTCTCACTGGAGGTATGCTTGATCTAGTAGACCTATAGAGTCCTTTTGCAGCTAGTGATTCTGCAGTTGCTGACTTTGGAATTACTGATTCGCTGTTAGTAACTATCTATTCTTTATTGGTCCCACTTAAGACATAATATTCCTCCTCTTTTGAGCTCCCACTGCTTCCATAACCTCTGCTTATTTATGGCTTATATGGAAGCTCAACCGTTTCTTCTTCTGAGATCTCCTCCAACACAACTTGTTTGGATGACGACCTGGTGGAGCATTTTGAGGTACCGAAATTTGCTAGTTTTGGATACTATAAATATTAGAAGGAATGATATCTTTGAGAACATTGTATTATTGTTAATAACTATGTGCATAGAAATATAAAACTTAAAATATGTTGGATTTCATGATTACAAAACCTTATCCAGAATTTCCATTTGTATTTATTCAATTTTTCGAGTTGCTTGTTGGTTTTATAAAATTAAGTTGTTATAAAAAAAAATATCCTTGCTTTATTAAGAAAACAAAACTATTATGATACTATAACTTTTTAGACTTATTTCAACACATATTATAATATAATTTGGGAAATAAATAAAATCTAATCTAAATGAAACTAGGGCGAGCATCGGATAACATATTTGTCTTTGGAACTGTGATTGTTTTAGAGTTACCGGTTCCAATTCTTTGTCAGTTTAAGAATTGGATCAGTGTTCCTTATTCTTGTTATGGTTCCTAAAGTTTTGAATTGATTGAAATTGGCTATGATTCCCATTCTATTGTTATTTTTAGAATTATTACCAATAGAGTACTATCTGTTTTTCAATAAAAATATTTTAATTTTTAATATATTCATTCCAATTATATTAGTTTAGTCTTTTCTTTATTTTTGTTTATGTCTTTGTATTTTTTGAACATAACCCTTTTCTTATCTTTATATTTAGAATTGGAATACAACAAATGATCTTAACTCTAAAGTATGTTGTCAACATTCATTTTTTTTCTTCTAATTGTGGCATTTCATTGAAAGATTTTCAAAGCTATGAAAAGACATCATATTATAATAGAAAATAAAATCACTTAAATGGATTCTGAAGTTGGTCTCTTGATAGTGTAGTGATTTTTCGATGGATTCAGAAAAGAGGTTGGTGGATGATATCATATTAGATAAATCTTAGAATATGTATTTATCCTATTGTTGTACTTATCGTGTATCTCATCTCTCCTAGTTTACAGGAGATTATTTTGTATCAACTGAATATAAATATACACACTCAACCTCATTCAGAGGTGTGGTTAATTTAATAGTCTCTATATGGTATCAGCCTCTCTCTATCCCTCCCTCAAATCTCCGATTTCTTCTTCAACCCTACACAAACACCGATCTTTTTTTCCTGGTACCTGAAAATGGTTACGTCTTCATCTGATGATGGTACTTTTCCAATGAATACCATTCTTCACATGATCCCAATTAAGTTGGGATCCGCCAATTACCTGCTCTGGAAAAATCAGATGCTCCCACTTTTCTCCTATCAGAAACTCTCCGCTCACATTGACGGCAGTACTGCCCCTTCCGCCATAATTACAGTTGAAGACAAGTCCATTCCCAATCCGTTGTTTGAAAACTGGAATGATAGTGATCAGCGTGTCATCATTTTACTCAACTCCTCATTGACTGAGGAAGCTGCGGCTGAGGTTTTGGGTCTCACCACAGCTCGTGACATATGGGTCGCCTTAGAATCTGCCTACAGCAATTCGTCTGTAGAGAGGATTCATTCTCTAAGGGATTCCCTTCGCACCCTCTCTAAGGGATCTTCTTCTGTTTCAAAGTTTGGTCGCAATTTCAAAACAGTGTGTGACAAACTCGCTGCCATTGGGCAGCCGGTAGATGAGATGGACAAGCTCCACTGGTTCCTCTGTGGTTTAGGAGCCCCGTTTGAAACATTTTCTACTGCCATTCGCACATCAAAGCCCTCTCCTTCTTTTCGAGATCTTCTCTCCCAGGCTGAAAGCCATGAGATGTTTCTCAAGTCTCTTCACAGCTCTGTCACGCCCCCTGTTACTTTTCTATCTCAACAAAATAGATCTGGTTCCAACAGAGGACGACAACAAGGTTTTTCAAGGGGCAATCGTGGAGGAAATCAGAATGAGGGAAGAGGGGATGGTGGTCGTCGTCCACCCCATTGTCAGTTGTGTAGAACCAATGGCCATTATGCCTCCTCATGTCCATCTCTTTCCACCTATGCATCTAATGCACCTTCATCGGATGCACTCTTAGCTCAAGCCTTTACATCTCAATGCCATGTTAATCAAGGGACTCCAGACTGGTACGTAGATTCGGGTGCCACGGCTCACATGACACCCTCCACCGAAAAAACTTCTCATTCGGCCCCACATCACGATAATATGAAAGTTCTTTTTGGCAATGGTCATAAGTTACCTATTTCTCACATTGGTCACTCTCATATTTCGAATAAATTATTACTTCGTGATGTTCTGGTCATCCCAAAGTTAACCAAAAATCTTTTGTCAATTAGTAAACTCACAATGGACCATCCAGTTGATGTCTTATTTTCTCAACCCTTCTTTCACATTCAGGACAGGGTAACAAAACAAGTGATAGCACGCGGCCTATGTGAGGATGGATTATATGTTCTTAGAGATGCTCCAATGGCCCTGATGGCAACTTCTGGTGTCTCAAGAAAAGCTTCTTTTGAGTTATGGCATAATCGTTTAGGACATATTCATTTTGATGTTATTAGTTCTCTTAATAAACTTGGTGTTTTGAATGTCACATCTGTTCTTCCTAAACCTGTTATTTGCAAACCTTGTCAAATTTCTAAAAGTCAACGCTTACCTTTTGAGTTGAATCCTAAACGTGCATCTCATCCTTTAGATTTGGTTCATTGTGATTTATGGGGACCGGCTCCAGTTTCTTCTGATGATTACTCATATTATGTTGTGTTTGTGGATGACTACTCTCGCTTTACTTGGTTCTATCCGTTAAAAACCAAAAATTGTTTTTATGCAGTTTTAAAATCTTTCATTACTCTTATGCAAACTTAACTGTCTCGAAAGATTAAAATTTTCCAAAGTGACGGAGGAACAGAATTTGTAAATCACACCGTCCATCAAATATTTAAAGAAAACGGTACTTTTCATCAAATCTCATGCCCTTATACACCACAACAAAACGGGCGTGCTGAACGTAAGCACCGACACATTGTCGAAACTAGATTAGCAATGTTATTTCATGCTCATGTGCCAGCATCTTATTGGGTGGATGCCTTCATTTCTGCTGTATATATAATCAACCGGATCCCCACTAAAGTTCTGCAAGATCACTCACCATATGAGCTTCTCTACTCCATGATTCCAAACTACACGAATATGCGAACATTTGGCTGTCTTGTATACCCATATTTACGTGACTATTCCACTCATAAGTTGGCTCCTTGTAGTATACCGTGCATTTTTATTGGGTATAATAATCAGTATAAGGGCTACAAATGTTTGGACCCGACAACATCACGAGTATACATCACCGGACATGCTAGATTTGATGAGGCCACTTTTCCTTTTTTCTGAACAGCTGCTCAGAATGCTATCTCTACACTTGAGCTCACATCTTTTCTAGATGATAACTTAGTTGTTGAGTCAGCTACTGATCCAACTCATACAGCTCCTCCGGCCCATACAACTTCTCTGCAATCCCGCGACTCACAACCCACTGTCCGGTCTCATTCACCTTGCGGGCTTTGTCCGCACACCACTGTCGCTACTACTGCAGATGCTCAGCCTAATTCTTCTCACCCTGACGATGACTACAATGAAGAAGGCCCCTCCTTATCCGATAATGATGACCCACCGTCCCCACCTTCCCCTGTTCATCGTCCACCGGTGAATCCTCCATCTACTCACCCAATGCAAACCCGTTTAAAATCTGGTATTGTACTGAAAAAGCACAATCCTGATTTCTTGTCACTTCTTTCTGACCAATTACATGTGGCTCTTCTATCGGATGCTACACTAAAAGGCTATAAAACTGCAGCCAAGCATCCTCATTGGATGGCTGCTATGCGCGACGAGATGGAGGCTCTAATTCAAAATCGGACATGGGTCCTTGTTCCACGTCCTTATGCGTCAAATGTAGTTGGATCAAAATGGGTCTACAGAACGAAATTTAAATCTGATGGTTCTGTTGAGCGATTCAAAGCACGGCTTGTTGCTCAAGGTTTTACCCAAATTCCGGGCTTGGATTATTCACACACTTTCAGTCCGGTTGTCAAGTCATCCACCATTCGAATTGTACTTTCACTTGTTGTTCTCCATTAGTGGCGTCTTCACCAATTAGACGTCAAAAATGCCTTTCTTCATGGGCAGTTACATGAAACGGTATACATGGAACAGCCTCCGGGTTTTGTTGATTCTCTGTTTCCAAATCATGTGTGCAAATTATCCAAAGCTCTCTATGGACTGAAACAGGCCCCTAGAGCTTGGTTTCATCGGCTTAGCACGTTTCTTGTTTCATATGGGTTCTTGTGCAGTCGTGCCAACACGTCTCTCTTTGTGTACACCAACAACTCAAACATTATTTACTTATTGTTGTATGTTGATGATTTGATTTTAACAGGAAACAATGAGACTATGCTCCCTTCCTTTACTACTCGACTACATCATGAGTTTGCGATCAAAGACCTTGGCGAGTTGAATTATTTCCTGGGTCTGGAAGTGAATCATACTGAAGATGGCTTGTTTCTCAGCCAAACCAAGTATGCAAAAGACGTTTTAAGCCGGGCTGACCTGCTTGACTCCAAGCCAGTCTTCACTCCTTTGGCAGTTAACGAGTTATTTACATCAGATGGACCTCCTTTTAAGGACCCTACACTCTATCGATCACTAGTAGGTGCACTTCAATATCTCACTATAACCAGACCTGATCTTTCTTATGCGGTAAATCGAGCTAGTCAATTCTTGCATGCTCCAACAACTGCACATTTTCAATCAGTCAAGCGAATTTTACGTTATCTCAAGGGCACCATTGCCTTTGGTTTAACATTTAAACGCCCAGTCTCAAATTCTATTCTTGGATACTCCGATGCTGACTGGTCCAGATGTATTGAAACCCTTCGTTCCACTTATGGCTATTCGATATTTCTTGGAAGAAATTTGGTTTCATGGAGTGCAAAGAAGCAACCTACTATCTCACGCTCTAGCTGTGAGTCCGAGTACCGAGCAATGGCAAATACAGCTGCAGAGATTGTCTGGATCACTCACTTACTACGTGAGCTTCATGCCTTACCACCTGATTGGCCCACACTATTGTGTGATAACAAAAGTGCCTTGTTTATGTCCCAGAACCCAGTTTCACATAAGCGTGCAAAGCATATTGATCTTGACTATCACTTTATTCGTGAACTTGTGGCTTCTGGGAAACTATACACGAAGTTCATTCCAACCAAGCTTCAAGTGGTGGACATATTCACCAAGAGCTTACCACGTCCTTAGTTCGAACACTTTCGCACCATGTTATGTCTTGGACCACCACCTATTCACTTGAGGGGGGATATTAGATAAATCTTAGAATATGTATTTATCCTATTGTTGTACTTATCGTGTATCTCATCTCTCCTAGTTTACAGGAGATTAGTTTGTATCAACTGAATATAAATATACACACTCAACCTCATTCAAAGGTGTGGTTAATTTAATAGTCTCTATAATGTTGCATGCGGATGATAGAGTGACCAGGTGGACGATTCCACTCGAAACTACGGTTAATATTTTTTATGGCGTTTTTCTTTGGATAGGTTGGCTACACACAGTGTTGTAGATATTAGCCTTGACAGACGATTAATTGGGGAGTAATTGTTTGGTGGTCTACATCCAATTACGATTAGTAGTGCTTGATGGAAATTGGTCTATCGGTCAAACTCAAGCTTGACGGTCCTTTACGGTCCTAGGCGGGAAAAAATTTTTAAAAAAATCAAATTTTCAAACATTATAACAAAATTTATAAAATTTCCAATTCTTAAAATTTCAAATATTCAAAATTTTAAATTACACCACAGATTTCGAATTTTCAAAATGTTAAATTTTCAAATACTTATTTCCTTATGATATTTTAAGTTTGTAAATAGTTTTGTTAATAATTTATGTTCCCCGTTTTATCCCAGGTTAATCTCCGCTTAGATCGATTTATCATTTGACCTCAGTTGACCGCTAAGCTACCGTCGAACGTTTTTTCAACCATGGCTACTAGATTGAGTCTTTCTAGAAGAGGGTTGGAAATCCCTTCCTTGTTGTATCAATGTAAAATGTGTGTAATGGGGGTACTGAGTCTAATCGTCATATGTTCTTTGCATGAACCAATTCCGATTTCATTTTTAAGGTTTCAAGAACTTTATATTCCGGTTCCAGTTTCTTATCAATAAAAGTGGATACCTCCTGCTCACCCTAATCCCACCTCAAACCAATTTCTAATTACACATTTTTTTTCGAGTCATTACCAATTTGGTCATTTTTCTAGTCTTAGTCTATTAAATTTTGTGTGTTCACATGATAGGTCCATTTTGAACATCAAGAAAATTAAATTATATGAAGTAAGAATACATCTAAGGTTCCAACCGTTGACATATCTCTACGAAAGCTATTTGAAAATGTTTACGGTTAGCTGAAATATAACAAATGTAATGCTATATAAATGTTAATTAAATACTATAAAAAGTAAATTATACGAAGGAAAAATGATTTGGGATGTAATTACCTTTTCGTCTTGTTCACGTTTAGGTAACTTCAAATTCTTTTTTCTTTTTTGCACATATTTGACCATTTAACTTGTGACAATGTTAATATGTGAACACATTTAACAAGTTAAATGGTAAATGTGTACAAAAAATAAAGTTGTCTAAATGTGAACAATTTTTTTTACGAATTTCTTAAAAAAATTTTAATTTCTTATAACATTTTTATGATATTTTTTTTTCTATAGGTTTTCTAATACAATGTTTTAAACTTTGCTTATAATTTTTTTTTTAACTTTTTTTAAACTTTCATATATTTTTAATACAACTGTTTTCAGACCAAATATTTTATTTATGTTTTAAATATTTCTTACAATTTTTAACTTTTATTTTTATATTTTCATACAATTTTTTTATAACTTTCATAGATTTATTTCTAAACTTTCTTTTATAATATTTTTAAAGTGTTTCACAGATTTTGTATAACACTTTAATATATTTTTTATAATATTTTAAAATACTTTCTTTAAATACTAGTTTAAAATGTTGTATTAAAAAAAAGTTTATAAACTTCAAATTACTAAAAAGTTGGAATAATTTTAAAACATTTACATTATATAGATTTTTTGTTTTTTTTTATTTGCTAAGTAATATTTTCTTTTTATTTTTTTAAAAGACTCTCCATACTTATTGTAACATATTTAATTTATTTAATTTTATTGTTCGATACTATTTGCTTTAAAAAAATTGTATATGCTTAAAAACAAAAGAAAAAATTTATAAGAAGCTATATAATATATTTCACAAAACAAAAAAACATATTTATTAATTTAAAAGTAAATTTTAAAATTGATCAATATTTAATTAATATTTATGAAATTATGGAATATTTTGAAAACAACGTTTGAAAAAAAATAATACAAACGAATATGAAAAATAAAATCGCTATTAAAAGTGAGGAAAATGACTTATCAGGGTAATTGATTTTTGATTTTGTTCATATTTAGACAACTTTCTTTTTTTGTACAAATTTAACCATTTAACTTGTTAATTTGTTCACATATTACCATTGTCACCTGCGATAGCCGGTGACAATGGCAATATGTGAACACATATAACAAGTTAAATGGTTAAATGTGTACAAAAATAAAGAAGTTACCTAAATGTAAACAAAACGACAAAGATGATTACCCTGATAAGTAATTTTCCTTTATATGAATGCTCCATGTGGCTAGGGATGTTATGCACGTTTAGTCTCTAATTCTTTTCTTAAGTTAGACCATATATACATTTCATTTTTTTGAGTTTTGATTCCTGGTATGTGCATATCTACATATATATATATATATATATTACATCATATCTTAATATTATTAGCTATATTTATGTTTATTTTAGAACAAAAGGTACTTATTATGTTTAATATATGTTATGTAGCGTAAAAGACATTCTCGGAAGCAATATGGAAGCTGGAAGCAGAAATGAAGAGCTTAGGCAAGAAGGAGACACAAAAAGAATGGGCTAAAACTCATGAATCGTAACTCCGATTGACGTGATTCAAAATGGTCTAAAAACTAGATACAATTTCAGACAACTTTGTTGTTTTGAGAAAATACTGATTCTCGATAACCACGATGTGGTGAATGGAATCTTTGTGATTCTTGACGTTGGCTTGGGGAATATGAGATAAACACGAGGACCTCGATGTGGTGCCTTTACTACGTCATGGTGGCCAGATTTTAGGCAAGTATATATATTCGAACATTATGACGAATTGGGGGACTTGGATGTGACTTTATGGAGAAGTATTACGACAAAAACCCTTCTAAGAACCCTTTGAGATCGATTTTGAAGATAGGAAGTCGATTGGAGCAAGGATTTGCATCTACACATTCAGTTTGCTTAGTTTAATGATGTTTAGCTTAGTTTACCTTTTATTTATGTGTTCATCAACTGTGATTATAGGCTAAAACTTTTTCTTTCGTTTAGATTAGATGAACTCCTGAATACTATGTGTTGATTTCTTGTTTTATGGATTGATGAAGTTGATTTTTGCTTTAAATATTGTTTGATAAATCTAAACCTAGCTTGTTAAAGTTTCTATCTTTATTGTCTTGTCTCAAGTTTTTTGTAGTTAAATTGCAGTTGGCCGCATGAACTTGGTTTACCTAGTTGTTTATGACCATTAAATTGCTAGAGCTAGATATTGACAATATCCTAGTATAAGTGATAAGTTAGTTGCTTAACTGTGTTAAAGAGCAGTATTTGATCATAATATTTTCTCGCTTACTAGACTTGACCAAAGAATAGTGGTCTATATATTATATCATTCAGAGTCCAAATTACCTTTAAAATCAATTTAGTGTCCTTAACTTGCATGATCATTGGGGTTAAAGTTGTTAAATTGACTTATGCTAGTTAGTCTTACCATGATGACTAGTAACTATTATTTGGTAGCTAGCGGAATTAATCCATTGTCATGAAATCAACCATAGGAAACAGGAGCAATTCGAAACTAAACGAAAGTATCCATTATTCTTGATTTGAAATTGTCTTTCTAGTTGTTTACTTTAGTAATTAGTTTGTTATTTTAATTTAGCTTTTTTTGAATTTGTAAAATCAGATAAAACCCCCATTTTAGTTGTTTTTATTAGTTTAGCTTTTAGTAGTTATTTTATTAACTAAATATTGTTCCCTGTGATCGACATCCGACTTACCTAAACTATTTTATAATTCGACTAGGTACACTGACTAGGTGCATTCTAGCTAGTTAAAGTCGTTAGGTTATAAATTCAAAACTAGATAGGTATAATTCGTGCACATCAAGTTTTTGGCGCCGTTGTCGGGGAACGGCTTATTTGATTATTAGTTTAATTGATTTTAATTATTCAATCCTTTTTGTGGGGTAAAAACCACAAAAAGTTACTTCGGTTTCATTTGTTTATTTTAGTTTTTTACTCTGAAACGCAACCACGTCGTGGTCCCGTTTCAGTTAGTTTTTTCGTTTTTTATTCCTTTTTATGCGTGTGTTTTGTAGTTTTTTTAGCAGGAAATATGGGGGACATCACGACAATGTTAATGGAAGAGTACAAGCGACATATGAGGAATGAAAACAGATGGGGTCTTGATCCACCAAAAATCCCAACCACGACAAATTTTGAACTTCCGGGGCACATTATTAATATGTTAAGGGAACTACCTTTTTATGGGAAGAAGCACGAGGACGCTTATGAACATATAGAAGAGGTGGTGGAGATTTCACATTATTTTAATGCACCTAATGTGAGTAAATATGCGGTAATGCTTCGAATTTTACCGGTCACGTTGAAGGGTGAAGCAAAAGAATGGTTAAAATCACTTCCTTTTGGAGCAATCACGACATGGGCTGATTTTAAGACCGAGTTCATCAACCAGTTTACCCCACCTTCAAAAGTGGCAAAGCTTAAGAGAAATATCCAAAATTTTCAACAATTAGAAGGGGAGTCGTTATACGAAGCTTGGGAACGTTACAAGAGATTGTTACGACATTACCCTCAACATGACTTCAATGTGCAACAATAAATCTCGATATTTTATGATGGAGTCAATGTGTGCACTCGTCAATTTCTAGACTCGCAAGGGCCCATGACAAAGAAGAATCCGACAACAAATAAAGCTTTGATTGAAGAATTCGCTAAGCATTCAAGAGAGTACCACAACTCAAAGGAGGATTTCATTAGAGGAAAGTCAAGTAAAGATAGAGTTCAAGATGCTATTAGTGCAGTTATTGCAAAGCTCGATGCAATGGAAGAAAAGATCACAAAATTGGGTGAACAAATTCAAGATAGATGCGGAGCTTGTGGAGGACCCCATTCTACTAAGGATTGTGAGTTGGTGTACAAGAGAGCTCAAGACACGAAAAAATATCAACAACTAGAGAATAATCTCTACCAACTAGAACGAGTCCAATCCGAGAAGATAGATGCTCTCGAGTCAATGCTATTCAGATTCATGGAAGCTAGCGAAAAAAGATATGATGCAACTGATGCAACACTTAGAGTTCAAGAAGAATCTATTTTGAGCATCCACACACAAGTTGGGAAATTAACAAAACTTTTACAAGAAAATCTATCGAATCTACCTTCAAGAAAAACCGAGTCAACCCCTATGGATCAAGTCATGGTCGTTGATATAGAAGAAGACGAATTGGAGCATATGAAGGACCTTGAAGAGGAGTCTAATTAGTCACTCGAAGTAAAAAAGAAAAAAGAAGAAGAGCATTGTGAAGCTTCCCAGTCGCCACGACGTGGAGACAATAGTGCCATGTTGTGGGTGATAAAAGAAAATTATGATTTCTTAGTTGTTGAGTTTTATCGATCACCTCTTCCTTTCCCATCGCATGCCAATGCAAATTTGGTGAAACATGAAAACATGAAGTTCCTTAAGCATGATGAATTTGAACGCATGAAGGAAGAAGAGTGGGAGGAATGGGAGGAACCTTTACCAAAAGAACAACTGAAAAAAGAAGTGAATTATTCAAAACCTCTAGTGGCAACGCCAATGATGTTTGAGGTGTTTGCTTTTACAAGACCACCAAATCCAATAACAGAGGCGATTGAAGAAAAAGAAGTCGAGAGTGATGAGTCTCATTTTGAAAAGAAAAACCCAAAAAGATACAAGAAAAAAGCTAAAGACATGAGAATGAGGAAATAACCCAAGCAGAAACATAAAGAAGATGTCAACACAACAACAAAAGAAAGTTCAGGAAAGGCATTCAATAGAAGGGTTGCTTACAAATGAGTAAGGTTCAAGATGATGGAGAACGGGGAGGTTACACTTCCACCCGACGCAACGTAGAGTGAAAAGGAATCCGGCTCACGACTCCTCAAAAAGAAGCGCTTGTCGGGAGGCAACCCGATTTTTATGAGTTTGCATTTTCGTTTCCTTTTGATTTGTTTAAGTTTTTTATTTTTAATTCTTAGTTTTTTTAGTTTTACTGAATGAAATGATGTGTTTCTCAAGTTCTTGATCTCATTTTGTAGTGTTGAACGAAAGTAAATCAGTGAAGAAGCTTTAATTTGAAGAAGTCGTGCAATTTTTGAAGATCATAATTGAATAACAAGTTTTTGAATAAGTGTGGGGTTCCCACATAATGAAGAGAAAAACATTCTGAAGCATATTTACTAAAAAGAAAAGTGGGAATGGTTTTACACATTACAAAGAGTCGATGCCCACCTATTTCAATCTTAAAAGATTCTCTGAGAAGACACCACGACGTGGCATCCTTAATCCATGCTATGACGACATTATTTTGTTCGACCTTGATGACCATTTGCTTGACACCACAACGTGGCGTTGCTTTCCCATGTCGTGGCAGCGGTTCAGCACATTTTTCAAGAATGGTTCTTTGATTTCATTCGATCCGGCACATTTGCATTCACAAGATGAAGGTCCAGAAGTATTGTTTCCAGCAATTATACGAGAAGTCTAAGCTTTCCACACAAGTCTCAGAGTTCGATCTCGCCACTATTACCCAAGGGGAGTCTATTCCAATTCTTCCATTTTATTTTTTTATGTTCTTTAATTTTTTTTTTAGTATGCAATGGGGACATTGCATCATTTAAGTGTGGGGTAGAGGGTCAAAAAAGTAAATTGCTAGAAAATTTAAAAAATTAGAAATAGATTTGAAATAATAATCGAAAAATTGAATCTAGTATTAGTTTAAACTTAAGTTTTTAGTGTTGCGTGGGATGATGCGATGAAGCTCAAATATTTAACTAAGCCAATATATGTTATAGTATATTTGTGACTTCCCAAGTCTTAGTGAAAAGTCATGATATATGAAAGGTAATCTGGTAGTTTATATGGCATAATACGTTTTGCAGCCTAAACCTAAAATCTATCCAGGAGAGCTTATGCAGTCATTGCACTTAGACTAATACCTTTAACCAATAAAGGTTGAAGTTAAGCTTCATTGCTTAAGCATGTAGGATTTGAGCGAAAAAGTGGGAAACTAAAAAATAGAGAGAGAGAGAGGGAGAGAGAGAGAAATTACCTAAAAGTTGAAGAATTTTGGAGCTATCAAAGTATGAAGATCAAAAGATCAAAAATTCTGAAGAATCAAAAGTTGAAGATACCAAAAATCAAACAAAAATGTGGTGAATTCAAAGAAATCAAAGACTAGTTATTCAAATAAGTGAAGAATTCTGAGAGCTCCATTGTGGTATCTATAGTTGTAATTTGTCAAGATTATGTATGCTTTGGTAGCTTAACAAAAAATACCTTGAGGTTAAGAAATATTTCTGAGGATTGATTCGGAGGGTTGCAGAAATGAGTGTCGTATAATCTAAGGGGTGAAGGTTCATACGGATTGTGAGTAGCTAGGATTGGGGAAGTTTTTAGGAACCTTAAACACAAATATGCGCATTGAGGTCTTGGTATAATGGATGAGTTCAAAATGGATTGTCTTATGTGATATTGGTGATGAAATTTAGACTTAAAAAATTAGTTCTGCTTGAGGGCAAGCAAAAGATAAGTGTGGGGTAATTAGATATTTGCATATCTACATATATATATATATATATATATATATATATATATATATATATATATATATATATATATATATATATATATATATTCCATCATATCTTAATATTATTAGCTATATTTATCTTTATTATAGAACAAAAGGTACTTATTATCTTTAATATATGTTATGTAGCGTAAAAGACATTCTCGGAAGCAATATGGAAGCTGGAAGCAGGAATGAAGAGCTTAGGCAAGAAGAAGACACAAAAAGAATGTTGTTTGACAGCTTGACCCCTTGTTAGTATTTTGGCCATATCTCATGACTCGTAACAAAAAAACCGATTGACGTGATTCAAAATGATCTGAAAACTAGACACAATTTCAGACAACGTTGATGTTTTAAGAAAATGTTGATTCTTGATAACCACGACGTGGTGAATGGAATCTTCGCGATTCTTGACGCTGGCTTGGGGAATACGGGATAAACACGAGGACCACGAAGGGGTACTTTTACCACGTCGTGGTGGCCATATTTTAGGCAAGTATATATATTCGAATATTATGACGAATTGGGGGACTTGGAGGTGACTTTATGGAGAAGTATTACGACAAAAACCCTTCTAAGAACCCTTTGGGATCGATTTTGAAGATAGGAAGTCGATTGGAGCAAGGATTTGCATCTACACATTCAGTTTGCTTAGTTTAATGATGTTTAGTTTAGTTTACCTTTTATTTATGTGTTCATCAACTGTGATTATAGACTAAAAAATTTTCTTTCGTTTAGATTAGATGAACTCCTGAATACTATGTGCTGATTTCTAGTTTTATGGATTGATGAAGTTGATTTTTGCTTTAAATATTGTTTGATAAATCTAAACCTAGCTTGTTAAAGTTTCTATCCTTATTGCCTTGTCTCAATTTTTGTGTAGTTAAATTGCAGTTGGCTGCATGAACTTGGTTTACCTAGTTGTTTATGACCATCAAATTGCTAGAGCTAGAGAATGACCATATCCTACTATAGGTGATAAGTTAGTTGCTTAACTGTGTTAGAGAGCAGTATTTGATCATAATATTTGCTCGATTACTAGACTTGACCAAAGAATAGTAGTTTGTAGATTATATCATTCAGAGTCCAAATTACCTTTAAAATCAATTTAGTGTCCTTAACTTATATGACCATTGGGATTAAAGTTGTTAAATTGACTTATGGTAGTTAGTCTAACCATGATGACGAGTAACTATTATTTAGTAGCTAGCGGAATTAATCCATTGTCTTGATTTGAAATCGTCTTTCTAGTTGTTTACTTTAGTAATTAGTTTGTTATTTTAATTTAAGTTTTTCTGAACTTGTAAAATTATATAAAACCCCCATTTTAGTTGTTTTTCTTAGTTTATTTTTTAGTAGTTATTTTATTAATTAAATACCGTTCCCTGTGATCGACACCCGACTTACCTAAACTATTCTATAATTCGAATAGGTACACTGCCTAGGTGCATTCTAGCTAGTTAAGATCGTTAGGTTATAAATTGAAAACTAGATAGGTATAATTTGTGCACATCAATTCCGACAATTCCTAAAATGACCATATTATCTTTGTTTGTTTTTTTTCAATTTATTTATTATTAGTTTAAAATTAATAATCTTCAAAAACTGAATGGGCCCACCCACCTCAACCTTTTGAAATCCATTTCCCTTCACTACCAATGAAGGCTACCCACTTCCATGCTCCGACCCCATGTTTTGATATTTTTTGTGTGATTACGATTAAAGTTTTACTTTCCACCCACCTTCGTGTTGGAACACAAGCCTTCAATACTCCTTCACAAACCAAAGAAAC
The DNA here is from genome assembly GCF_002870075.4 of Lactuca sativa. NCBI lineage: Eukaryota > Viridiplantae > Streptophyta > Magnoliopsida > Asterales > Asteraceae > Lactuca > Lactuca sativa. The sequence goes on from NC_056623.2 coordinate 55,164,651, forward strand.
TCCTTATATTTAATATGTGAGAAGTATATATAGGAAGGAAGAAGTAACAGTAACTAAAAAACTGCACTTAAAGCTTCTTATTTCATTCAAGTAATAGGTGACTATTTATTTATATAGCCAATACATATTAACTTTAGTACGAAACAGTAAACCCACGTTCCCTCTTTTCCAGGTGAAATCCAACTCTCTACTACTCCCTAGTACTCGGTCCTACATGACTTCACAATCTAATACCATTTGAAATCCATTTCCCTTCACTACCAATGAAGGCTACCCACTTCCATGCTCCGACCCCATGTTTTGATATTCTTTGTGTGATTACGATTAAAGTTTTACTTTCCACCCACCTTCGTGTTGGAACACAAGCCTTCAATACTCCTTCACAAACCAAAGAAACTCCTTATATTTAATATGTGAGAAGTATATATAGGAAGGAAGAAGTAACAGTAACTAAAAAACTGCACTTAAAGCTTCTTATTTCATTCAAGTAATAGGTGACTATTTATTTATATAGCCAATACATATTAACTTTAGTACGAAACAGTAAACCCACGTTCCCTCTTTTCCAGGTGAAATCCAACTCTCTACTACTCCCTAGTACTCGGTCCTACATGACTTCACAATCTAATACCATTTATTTAACTCACTAAAATAAATTAAATACTCCCTCCGTCCCATAATTATTGTCCACTTTTGACTTTTGAAGTCTTTATTCGTCAACTTTGACCTTAAATATTTTTATTTGTGTTATATATTAACTTATGAAACTTATATCAATGAAAATACATTTAAAATACAATTCATTCATATATTTTGCATCAAATATTATGTATAAAAAATAGAAATATTTAAGGTCAAAATTGAAGAATAATGACTTCAAAAGTCAAAAGTGGACAATAAATATGGGACGGAGGTAGTACAAAATTACTACTAAAAACAAGTTGTCAAGATTAAAATCATTCTCGACCTTGTGCATCATCTTCCTCACAGTTAACACAGTTAGAGTAACCTCTACCAATCATCACCTTGGCAATTTTCTTCTTCCCCTTCTCTTCTTTCTTTAGCCAAGTTTCATCACCATTGGATTCCTCGCCAACACATCCATCACCTACGCTAGATTCTGCAAAAAAACTCGACAACCTCCTTCATCAAGACTGAAAAGCGAACATGAATAACCATTTGTTTCATATTGGAATAACCAATAACGATCACACAAATCTGATTTATTTCCAATCTTCTTCTTTTCTTTTGATCTTCTTTCTCACTTTGACTAGCTTCTCTACAAAGGATAGTTTCACCACGCATGTTGCTAATCTTCTTGGTTCACCCAAAACTCCAATTCAGCACACAGTTTCCCTTCAATTCACACAGGTTGATCTCTAAAACTCTATCACACAGATTTTTCTGCTTTTAAACTTGTTCAGCACACAACCTTTCCTCTCACACAGATTAATCTTCAATAAAAAAAAAACACAATCACACATCACATAGATGCAGTTTGAATCGCACAGATTTCTAGTTTTGAACTCGGCTCACACGGAAATTTGTTCGGCTCACACAGAGCGTCTACTTTCTTTAATCTCTATTTTTCACATTCCCACGAGCCTAGGCTCTAATACCAAATGTTGGAACACAATCCTTCAATACTATTTTACAAACCAAAGAAACTCCTTGTATTTAATATGTGAGAGGTATATGGAGGAAGGAAGAAGTAAAAGTAACTCAAAAACTGCACTCAAAGCTTCTTATTTCATTCAAGTAATAGGTGACTATTTATATAGTCAATACATGTTAACTCTAGTAGGAAACAGTAAACCCATGTTCCCACTTTTCCATGTGAAATCCAACTCTCTACTACTCCCTAATACTCGGTCCTACATGAATCATTCAACTCACATTCTACTACCATTTATTTAACTCACTAAAATAAAATAAATACTAAATTACTACTAAAAACAAGTTGTCAAGATTAAAATCCAACACTCGATCACTATCCTAGCCATGGTCACCATCGACCCATTTCTCATCTCCTTCTCCACCGTCCTTTTCCAAACTCGAATTCCTTTAAAACTCGTTGGAAATTTGATATTTATGAAAGTTTCCACTCCAATAATCTCTTTGAAATCAAACTCAAACAAAACCAAATAGGCGTCTCCAGCGGCGACCATAACCAATTTCTTTTTTTATGATTTTTATTATTAATGACCAACACTCCCCTACTATAACTACAAACTTTTTATTCCCTAAAAAAACTAGTCAACTGAATCACCATAAATAAAAACAACCATTAATGTCGCAATCATAGATCTTAATCTCTTTCTTATCGATTTATAGAGTGGTGGTGACGACAGTGTGGGGTTGGAGAATTTCTAGTTGTGGTTGGAGTTTAACAGTATCAAAGCCACTTCCTAAGGCAAAGGTTATGAATATACGACAATGTGATGTTGGATTCTTCAATGTGTTAGAGGGAGTAAGAGAAAAGTGGTGGTCGTGGATGGTTGTCAATGGCGCATTTCGGTAAGCGAAGAGGGATGCATAGTAGATAAAATGGTCGATGATAAAGGTGTATGATGAGGTGAGGACCGAGACCAATGTTCACATGATGAGGAGGGATAAAGAGGTTGGTGGAGTTATATTTATTTAACAATTACTTATAATAAGTTAAGAAAAGACAAAAAAAATAAAATTAAAATAATCAATAATGGTGTGTTCGTATTTTAAATTGATCAATTGATCAGGGCCAAAAATCAAAACAACACTAAATCATAAATCATAAGTATGATCTGAATTAATAATAATAATAAAATTAGGAACCTAACGTTCGTGGAATTTATCTATACAAATAAAGATCAAATGGGGTTCATTTTGACATTAAATGTACCTTATGTAGAATGTAGATTGTTGAATAGAGTTATAAAAGCAATCGTTATTGGGCTTAATTTAAAAAATACATAATTAGCCGCAAAATTTATGGGCTTGGCTAATTCAAACGAATCTACCTAGGGTTCAGGGTATCTATCTACCCAATTCAGCCTTATCTACCTATCTATTAAATATTAATCTAAAAGTGTCAAAAATAAAAAAATCTTATCTTAATAATATTTTTGAAATATACTAAATCTATTTTTTTTTTAAAATTCTATTAAATCTCTCATATTTTTAATATATCTCAAGAAATCATAGATATATTCTTCCAATTTTTTTTTTTGTCTATATAATAATTTTAAACATACATTGTGGTTTTCATAGGTTATAAAATAATGAATAAATAAAAAATTAAAAACTTATTAAATTCATTAGGATTTGTTCATAAAAGTAAGAATTATGAAAATCTTATACGTATGGTTTATTATTAATTTTTATAAAATTGGTTTTGTCATACGAAATCAATGTTTACAAGAGGTATGATTTGTTCTAAACAAATGATTGAAAATATAAATTATCATTATGTAGTTAGATCATTTTTGTGATATTTTTTTTATCATTTTTCACATTTTTATTATAAAAAGGATTCATACAAGCACATGACAAATAATAATGATTTTAGGAAGTCAATAACTTCTTTTAAATTTTTGAAGTCACTGTTATTATATATTCTTTTCAGGTTGTCTATACCAAATGATTTACAGTCTAATGGTATCATAAGTTGAAGATGTTCACCAGCTAAAAATTAAGTGTTTAATTCTAGTTTAAGACTATATAGAATATATAGATTTAAAAGTAGGATATAGTGGATTTGTTTTATCCTTTAAATAAAGAAACTCTATATCGGGTCTATTAACTGACTGGGTTTAAATGAAATCTAACCGAATATGAACCATTTCTATCGTTCTTTGTGATTATTTGATCCAACAAATTGGCCCACTTATAAAAGCAACATAATGGGTTATCTCTTTGTAAAATAAAAGTTCGATTTCTTTTTTCTATTTTTGTGATATTAAACTCCAATTCGGTAGTTATATTTATATTGAAAACAAAAATTACAAAGCATAATTAATTACATACCATAATTGCGGTAGTGCACTACCCCATATACATATGTTACACAAAAAATACTTTTGTAGAAATTAAATATTAGAGGTAGCAAATCATCACGACACGATACGATAAGATTTTATGTAACACGAACACGACACAACACGATATCGTGTTTTTTTGTAACGCCCAAAAAATTCAAATACCAATATTAACTTAACATGGTCTCAAAACTTCTAAAATTCGAAAATTCAAATACTAGTATCATTATTAATAATAATTGCGGAAGCGAATAGAATTTTAAATAAACAATTGGTGTGTTACGTCCTCCTCAAGGTTTGTCACCATCTTCAAGTCTGAGCTTTATCCTTCATATTTCCGCTGCCACTCGCTACGTTATTTCCTCGGTTGCGTGCATTCAAAGATTCTAACGGGTAAGCCTAGGGCCTAGTGAGTTCGTGGTTTTCATGCATATTGACGTCAATCTAATGAAAACAATGCAACAATCAATCAAATATAATTTTTTTTTTCCATTTCTTTCCACCATTGGTGACACATTAGGGAACTACTCTCATTTTCAGAGAACAAATCCCTCCATCGGGAACAACAAATATGCTTACGACTAATTAATCAGAGCGTAAGCTCTCCGCCGCATACTGACACCCTGTACGACGACTAATAATAAGACTGTGTAGTTAATACACATGTTCCCTATTTGTATGTCACCCACCCTTTTCACCCTTTTACATGTACCAGTTCATAAAATTCACATGAATATTCATATCAATAACAACGATAACATGTAATTTGCAAATAAATTAGAATCAACTTTCATGCAAGCAACCACAAAATTCACACGAAACTCACCTTATTAGCGTTAGGTCTTAACCAAAACTTGCTATGCTATACCCACCCTACATTTAACCAACATACTTTTCTGAGGCCATAATCCTAAAAACATCTTATGAACTCATGGTGTAGGGTTCGACTGTAACATCCGGAATTTCAGGTATTATATTTATTCATTTTATTTTGAGTTTTGTGGAAGAACTCGGCGAGTTGGTGCGAAGACTCGCCGAGTAGAGACGCAATTTCTCACCCGGATTAATGACCGGACTCGACGAGTCACATTGGTGGACTCGGCGAGTCTGCGCTGTTTAAATAAACCCTAATTTCTCGGGTTTGGGGCCTATTTAAAGGGCCTTATGGCCGTCATTTGTGCTCACCAGTCCCCAGAGTGAAACCCTAGTGAGCTTGAGCGTTTGGAGTGAGATAAGGAGCCATTGTTGACCTTGGAGGTGTTATCTAGCAAGGGAAAGGAAGCTATAGCCAAGGGGAAACAAGAGGATCAACTTCCTGAAGATCTGAGGTCCAGAACATCACGTTTGAGGTACTATTTTCGAACCATTTTCTGTTATGGTGATGTTCATGTTGATTTAGGGCTTATTGAGCCCTTTTGTGGCTAGATCTAGTGCTTCCTTGGTCCCTTAAGCGAGTTAGGTTCTGGATCTGGACCCTTGGAGGTCCAGAGTGTCCCTTTGTCCAAGCTTTTTATGAATCCATGAAGGTTTTGGATTGGGGTCTTTGTGCTTGAGGTCAAAACACCATTTATGAGTCATTAGGTGTGTTATGAGAGCCAAGACATGAACTTTACGTGATGAATAAGCTTGGAAGGACTGGATCTATGAGTTAGTGAAACAGATCTGACCTCAGAAGGTCGTTTGGGGTTGTGCATGGAATGCACTCGACGAGTTGGTGCGGGTTGTTCAGTGATTTCGAACCAAGGTTTGAGTAACCGAGTCGGGTGAGTGACTCGGTGAGTCAGAAGGGACTCAGAGGAATCGGGTCCCCGTAGAGACTCGGCGGGTCCACGCCAGACTCGGCGAGTTGAGTTGACCATTGACCATTGACCCGAGTTGACCGGTGTTGACTTGATAGGGTTAGTCAACCTTAGTTGGGAAAGTGTTAATTAGAGATGTATTGTGTTATAGGAGGGCTATAGCTCGGGAGATCGAGCACTAGTGATTTCAGGGATTTACGAGTTATCGAGATACGCGAGGTGAGTCTTCTCACTATACTTTACCTTGAGTAGGTAACTAGAGTTATGTGATACAGTGCTTGTATGCTATTTATGTGTTATGTGTTACGCTGCATTATTCTATGTGATTTATGTTGTGCATGTTTACAGAGTTAGAACTTGAGGGTTCACAGAGTTTGGGTGCACGGACCCACAGAGTTATAGCCTCGAGTGGCTAATATGTGCTATGTGTGGTATTTTGGGGAACTCACTAAGTTTTGTGCTTACAATGTTTGGTGTTATTTGTTTCAGGTACTAGTGAGGATCGCGGGAAGGCGTCGGCATGATCAGTACACACACGGGATTTTTATGTTTTGAGATCTTGGGATTTTTATATGTTATGGATTTGAGTTTCAAACACTGATGTTTTTATAAATACTAAATGAATTAATTTTTTATAAAATGCGAAAAATTGTTTTGAAATTTACGATGTTACAAGTTGGTATCAAAGCCTTGGTTTGAGGGATTCGAGTACACCTTCGGGCGTATTTGAACTCAAACTGAGGATTTGAGAAATATTTTCAAAAAGAGTAAAAGATTTTTGGAAAACGCAGAGCAGAGTCGTGTGTACGATCAGTCCGCGCCCGAACGGTGATTTCCCAAGATACCCTTACATTATGTGTTATGATATTGATATGATGTATTCTCATGCTAGAGTAGACTAGGTACTCCTATTAGGACTAGAGTGGTCTGATTTGTGATGCCTTAGCCTAGGGAGAGGTGAGCTGCTATGAGATGCTTGAGAGTGAGTAGGTAGCAGCGAGGAGCTTATGAGAGATTTGTTAGAGAATGGATTATGCATAATAGATCACTTGGAAGTTGGGATCCGAAGCGGAGGACTTGGGGTGTATACTGATATGGTGTGGACAGTAGTATTGGGCCCGTACTACTGAAAGCACCGGGGCGGTGTACAGCCCAAGTAAGAATCTTCGGAATGCCAAAGATCAAGGAGGGATCAGTTGTCAAGTGTGAGTATGCTCGAATGGGTTCTAATATATTGTATGTTGTATTTCAGCGGTTGATCATGGTGAGGACACATCTTATGCCAGAGAGCAGTGGGGCCAGTGATAAGGAGATCCGCCGGATCATCCATGAGGAGGTGGCTGCGGCCATCAGGGCAGAGATACCAGAGATGTTCGGGTCTATTAAGACCACGTTGATTGAGACTTTCGACGAGCGTTATGCTGCTCTTTCTGAGGCTACTGTTGCAGCGGCCACCGCAACTATTGTTGTCGCGAGGTCGTAGGGTGGTGATGCGTTGCTGTTTCGAGAGTTAAGCAACACAAAACCGTCGGAGTTTAACGGGACCCAGGACCCGGTGGCGGCTATGAGATGGATTTCAGACATAGAGGGGTGTTTCTTTACTTGCTCATCCCCTGAGCATTTGAGAGTCCGGTTCGCGCTGAACCAGCTTCGCTTGGGAGCGAAGGACCGGTGGAAGTTTGTGACGGCGCACTTTACGCCTACTGAGCTTGCGGCAGTGACCTGGGAGAGGTTCACTGCCATGTTCCGAGATGAGTACGTTCCCCAGGTGGAGAGGGAGCGTTTAGCTCAGGAGTTTCTGACCCTCAAACAGGGTACTGAGTCTGTTACGGTGATTACCAGGATGTTCCATGAAAGGGCGATGTTCTGCCCTGAGCACGTGTCTACCGAGCAGGCACGTATGAGCCGATATTTGAGTATCTTGAGGAGAGACATTCGGGAGTTCGTGGCGAACTCCTCGTACCGGACATTTTCCGAGCTTCAGGCAAATGCCCGGAAGAGGGAGATTGAGCTAGAGACTCAGGCTAGGGAGGAGGCGGAGTCTCAGGGGAGGGATCGGCGACCGGCACAGTCCCAACCGGCAGCCAAGCGGGCCAAGCCCGCTGATCCCAAATCAGGGAGCCAGAAGGGCCGCACTTGTGGAAAGTGCGGCAAGGGTCATGATGGAGTTTGTAGAGCTGGATCTTGCTACAAGTGTGGCAAGGAGGCACATATGACCAAGGACTGCCCCAAGGGGTTTGCAGTGTGTTTTCACTGCAACCAGACCGGACATCGGAAGGCAGAGTGTCCGCAGTTGCGGGGATCAGCTCAGGGAGCACCTCAGGGATCTGCCCCTGCCGCCATTTGAGCTACCGAGAGTCGGCCAGTGAAGGCCGAGACGCCGAGGGCACGAGGGAGAGCCTTTCAGTTGACCGCGGAGGAGGTCCGCGCAGCGCCCGATGTCGTGGCTGGTATGTATTCTTTCATGTATTTATTTTGATGTTGAGATATTATGCTTATATTATGTTACGCGTAGGTACTTTTCTTGTGAATTCTGTACTTGCCTTGGTGTTATTTGACTCGGGTGCGAGTCGGTCTTTTGTATCTTTGGCTTTTAGTCAGCATTTCAGTATTAGTCGTGAGGCGTTGAGTCGGCCTCTAAGAGTTTCCATAGCTGACGAGAGGGTGATATATGCCACGAAGGTGATCCGTGGGTGCGTATGCGAGATTTTTGGTGTTGAGTTCCCGATTGATTTGGTTCCTATTGCGATGGGTGATGTCTGTGTCATTGTGGGCATGGACTGGTTGAGCAGATTCGGTGTGGTTATCGACTGCGAGAGGAAGCTGGTGACCATACGAGACCCTAGTGGGGGAGTTCTTACGGTATATGGCGAGGGTACACGTTCTGGGTCAGTGTTTTGTTCGGCCGCTAGGGCGAGGCAGTGTCTACAGCAGGGCTGTAAGGGCTTTGTGGCGTATGTGATGGATACGCGGGTTGATTCAGAGAGGCCAAGGTCAGTTGAGGAGGTTCTGATAGTGCGTGAGTTCCCGGATGTATTTCCAGAGGAGTTGTCGGGTGTTCCTCCCGTGAGGCAAGTGGAGTTCAGTATCGATTTGGTTCCGGGGGCCGCGCCTATTGCCAAGGTGCCTTTTCGCCTTGCACCTCCAGAGATGCAATAGTTATCCTCACAGCTTCAGGAGCTGCTGGGAAAGGGATTTATTCGGCCGAGCAGCTCGCCGTGGGGAGCGCCTATCCTTTTTGTCAAGAAGAAGGATGGTTCACACCGGATGTGTATTGATTACTGGGAGTTGAACAAGCTGACGGTCAAGAACCGTTACCCGTTGCCGAGGATCGACGATTTGTTCGATCAGTTACGGGGAGCATCTTGGTTCTCCAAGATCGATTTGAGGTCTGGATATCATTAGGTGAGGGTGAGAGATAAGGACATCCAGAAGACAGCGTTCAGGACGCGTTATGGGCATTACGAGTTTGTGGTGATGCCTTTCGGGCTCACCAATGCCCCGGCAGTGTTCATGGATCTCATGAACCGAGTGTGCAGGCCCATGTTGGATCGGTCGGTGATTGTATTCATCGACGACATTTTGGTATATTCGAGATATAGAGAGCAGCATGAGGAGCATTTGAGGGAGATCCTCGGAGTTCTGAGATCGGAGAGGCTTTATGCCAAATTCTCCAAGTGTGATTTATGGTTGCGAGAGGTCCAGTTCCTAGGGCATCTCATTAACCAGAAAGGGATATTGGTCGACCCGGCCAAAGTTGAGGCAGTGATGAGTTGGGAGGTGCCGAGGTCACCCTCCTAGATCTAGAGTTTCTTAGGGTTGGCAGGTTATTATCGGAGATTTATCAAGGATTTCTCTAAGATCGCAGTGCCACTCACCAGGTTGACCCGGAAGGGTGTCGCTTTTTCATGGGGCCCCGAGCAGCAGGCCTCCTTTGAGACACTTCGCCAAAGGTTATGCGAAGCCCCAGTGTTAGCCCTCCCAGAGGGGATGGAGGACACTTTGGTATACTGTGATGCGTCGATCTTCGAGTTGGGAGTAGTGCTGATGCAGAGAGGGCATGTGATAGCATACGCATCGAGGCAGCTGAAGCCTCATGAGACGAGGTATCCCACCCATGATCTAGAGTTGGGGGCAGTGGTGTTCGCCCTCAAAATTTGGCGTCACTATCTGTATGGGGTTCGGTGTACGATATACACAGACCATAAGAGCCTGAAGTATTTGATGGATTAGCCTAACCTAAATATGCGGCATAGGAGGTGGTTGGATGTGGTCAAGGATTATGATTGTGAGATCCTATACCATCCGGGCAAGGCTAATGTGGTAGCCGACGCCCTGAGTCGCAGGGCGGAGAGCACCCCATTGCGAGATGTATGTTTGCGGTTGACCGTGATGGCTCCAATGTTGGACACCATTCGTGGAGCACAGGTTGAGGCTGTGAGATCGGAGAACCAGAAGAGAGAGCGAGTTATTGTATTGGTATCGGAGTTCGTTACCGATGGTCGGGGGCTTATGACATTTCACGGGAGTATATGGGTACTATTTGTGGGTGGGACGCATACCATTTTGATGGAAAAGGCTCATCGGTCAAAATTCTCGATTCATCCTGGGGCCACTAAGATGTATTTAGACCTGAGGAGAGAGTATTGGTGGCCCTGTATGAAGAGGGATGTTGTGTGGTTTGTGGAGAGGTGCTTAACCTGCCGTAGGATTAAGGCCGAGCACCAGAGACCGCATGGTAAGTTGCAGCCGTTGGAGGTTCCCGGATGGAAGTGGGAACAGATTACCATGGATTTTATCACCAAATTGCCAAGGACTGCTAGGGGAGTCGATGCAATTTGGGTGATTGTGGACAGGTTGACAAAGAGCGCCCACTTCCTTGCTATCAGTGAGAGTTCTTCCGCAGAGAAGTTAGCAGAGATGTACGTGAGGGAAGTGGTATCACGGCATGGAGTGCCGATATCAATTGTTTCAGACCGGGATGTGCGTTTTACTTCCAGATTCTGGAAGAAGTTTCACGAAGAGTTGGGTACTAGGCTGCATTTTAGTACTGCATATCACCCCCAGATTGACGGACAGAGTGAGCGGACGATTCAGACGCTCGAGGACATGCTCCGGGCATGTGTGTTGGACTTCGGGGGGGAGTTGGGACACGTATTTGCCCTTGGCAGAGTTTTCCTAAAACAACATCCATCATTCGAGCATTGGTATGCCACCCTTTGATCTGTTGTATGGGAGGAGGTGTCGGACCCCCATTTGTTGGGGAGAGGTCGGGCAGCGTGTTATGGGTAGCACATAGATTGTGCTTCAGACGACAGAGCAAATACAGCGGGTCAGACAGAGATTGTTGACCGCTCAGAGCCGCCAGAAGAGCTATGCGGATAGACGTCGATCCGAGCTCGAGTTCCAGGTCGGTGATTATGTTCTCCTGAAGGTATCTCCTTGGAAAGGAGTGATCCGATTCAGGAAGAGGGGCAAGCTAGTGCCCAGGTACATTAGGTCGTTCAGAGTGATCACGAGGGTGGGAAGGGTAGTGTATCGCTTGGAGCTACCTGCGGAATTAGAGCGGATTCATAATACCTTCCATGTGTCTCAGTTAAGGAAGTGTATAGCCGACGAGTCGGCGGTAGTGCCGTTAGAGGACATTCAGGTGGATGCGATCCTGAACTACGCAGAGAGACCAGTTGCAATTGTGGATCGAAAGATCAAGGTTCTGAGGAACAAGGAGGTGCCTCTGGTACAGGTTCAGTGGCAACATCGGAAGGGATCCGAGTTGACCTGGGAGCCAGAGCGTGAGATGCGGGAGTAGCATCCGGAGCTATTTCAGGAATGAGACTTCGAGGGCGAAGTCAGATTCAAGTGGGGGAGAATTGTAACATCCGAAATTTCAGGTATTATATTTATTCATTTTATTTTGAGTTTTGTGGAAGAACTCGGCGAGTTGGTGCGAAGACTCGCCGAGTAGAGACGCGATTTCTCACCCGGATTAATGATTGGACTCGACGAGTCACATTGGTGGACTCGGCGAGTCTGCGCTGTTTAAATAAACCCTAATTTCTCGGGTTTGGGGCCTATTTAAAGGGCCTTATGGCCGTCATTTGTGCTCACCAGTCCCCAGAGTGAAACCCTAGTGAGCTTGAGCGTTTGGAGTGAGATAAGGCGCCATTGTTGACCTTGGAGGTGTTATCTAGCAAGGGAAAGGAAGCTATAGCCAAGGGGAAACAAGAGGATCAACTTCCTGAAGATCTGAGGTCCAGAACATCACGTTTGAGGTACTATTTTCGAACCATTTTCTGTTATGGTGATGTTCATGTTGATTTAGGGCTTATTGAGCCCTTTTGTGGCTAGATCTAGTGCTTCCTTGGTCCCTTAAGCGAGTTAGGTTCTGGATCTGGACCCTTGGAGGTCCAGAGTGTCCCTTTGTCCAAGCTTTTTATGAATCCATGAAGGTTTTGGATTGGGGTCTTTGTGCTTGAGGTCAAAACACCATTTATGAGTCATTAGGTGTGTTATGAGAGCCAAGACATGAACTTTACGTGATGAATAATCTTGGAAGGACTGGATCTATGAGTTAGTGAAGTAGATCTGACCTCAGAAGGTCGTTTGGGGTTGTGCATGGAATGCACTCGACGAGTTGGTGCGGGTTGTTCAGTGATTTCGAACCAAGGTTTGAGTAACCGAGTCGGGTGAGTGACTCGGTGAGTCGGAAGGGACTCAGAGGAATCGGGTCCCCGTAGAGACTCGGCGGGTCCACGCCAGACTCGGCGAGTTGAGTTGACCGTTGACCATTGACCCGAGTTGACCGGTGTTGACTTGATAGGGTTAGTCAACCTTAGTTGGGAAAGTGTTAATTAGAGATGTATTGTGTTATAGGAGGGCTATAGCTCGGGAGATCGAGCACTAGTGATTTCAGGGATTTACGAGTTATCGAGATACGCGAGGTGAGTCTTCTCACTATACTTTACCTTGAGTAGGTAACTAGAGTTATGTGATACAGTGCTTGTATGCTATTTATGTGTTATGTGTTGCACTGCATTATTCTATGTGATTTATGTTGTGCATGTTTACAGAGTTAGAACCTGAGGGTTCATAGAGTTTGGGTGCACGGACCCACAGAGTTATAGCCTCGAGTGGCTAATATGTGCTATGTGTGGTATTTTGGGGAACTCACTAAGCTTTGTGCTTACAGTGTTTGGTGTTATTTGTTTCAGGTACTAGTGAGGATCGCGGGAAGGCGTCGGCATGATCAGTACACACACGAGATTTTTATGTTATGAGATCTTGGGATTTTTATATGTTATGGATTTGAGTTTCAAACACTGATGTTTTTATAAATACTAAATGAATTAAGTTTTTATAAAATGCAAAAAATTGTTTTGAAATTTACAGTGTTACATCGACTATTTGTACGCCTTGGTTGGCTAGTTAATATTTCAGTTATCATGCTAAAAAAATATATATATTAAAGCGGAAAATTTATAAAGGATATAATAAAATAATTATTTATTAAATAAATTGGGTAGAAATATTTAATTACCAAAACTTCAAGGGCTAGAATACAACTCTTAATAGCAATAAAAGTAATCTGCAAGATGCCAAAACTGTAACGACTAAATATGTAATAGTCCAAAAAGATGACAAGTGATTTAAACCATAAGGGCCTTTTCAGTTGGATTTGCAAAAATAATGTAAATGCCTATAGATGGAACAATCAAACAGGTAGTCCTTTTGATAACTGGACCACTAAGAAAATTTACTGTATTTATAAATCAAATGACACGTTTTGTAAGCTCACCCATAGTAATTGACCTGAATTGTCCTCCTTCTTAACCCGCTATTTTTTTTCTTCTATTTTTGCCATTCTTATTTTTCTTTTATCGGCTCTGATTTTGTCCAAATAACATCAAATTATTGGGTGAAACCCCTAAACAGTAGGGGTGACAAATCGGGCCATCGTGTCGTGTTTTTCTCTGACACGACACGACACGATAAGGTTTTATATAACACGACACGACATGACACGATGTCGTGTTTTTTCTAACTAACACGAAAACGAACTAATTAAAAAACGACAAACACGACACGACACGAAAAAATAACATAATATAATAATTAGTGTATTTAATTAATATTTAATCATACATAACACGACAAACATGAGAAACACGAAAAACACGACAAATAAATGCTAAATCGTGTCAATATCGTGTCGAATTTTGAACACGAACACGACACGACACGACATCGTGTTTTTTACACTTGACACGAACACGACACGAACACGAATTTGAATTTTAGTTTCGTCCCAATTTCGTTTCGTGTCGTGTATTTTTTTCGTGTCGTGTCCATAATCGCCACCCCTACTAAACAGTTATCTCCGCTGCTAACTAAGTTAAATCCATTTTAATCTAAAGTAGAATCATATAATCAAAGATTATTTATATCATTTTATATCAAGTTTTACTCTTTCAATAACCATCAAATTCAACATCTTCATAGCCAAACCAAGGACATACGATCGATCTAGACCACACCATATATAATCTAAAGTGATATCTTCAACTAATTTAAACTAAAATTAGAAGAACTTACCTTAATTTCTAAAGAAATCTCAAATATTTTCGCAACCTTCAATCTCTGAATTCTCCCTTGAATCTCAGTCGTTTCTTGCAATTCCAGTGGGGTTTTCACTTGATTTCTCAAGCTTTATATAATGCCTATGTCCATAATTGAGGAACCCCTTTCATATGCTCGAATTTACAGTCCTATTGAATATGATAGTTTTTGCCATTAATCTCCATAATTCTTTACTAATTACCTTTTTATTCCTTGCATTAATCATTTTATTATAAAGATAAAATCTAATTACATATATATATATATATATATATATATATATATATATATATATATTTTTACCCCTTAAATTTAAGTTATCACATTTTTAACTAACACGAAAATGAACCGATTAAAAGACGGCAAACACAACACGACATGACAAAGATAACATAAAATAACAATTAATTTAGTTAATTAATATTTAATCATATATAACACGACAAACACGAAAATATGAAAAATAAATGTTAAATCATGTCAATTTCGTTTCTTTGAGCACGAACACGAAATTATACGGCATCGTGTTTTTTACACTTGACACGAACACGACAAAAACACAAATTCGAATTTTAGTTTCGTCCAAATTTCGTTTTGTATTATGTATTTTTGTTGTATCGTGTCATTAATTGTCACATCTATTAAATATCATGAATGCATTTATTTGAAGTTAGATATATTCAAACTGACTAAAATACATTTTGGAAATTTGAAATTTGAAATTTAAAATATATTTTTTTAGCAATGTAGATTGTATCTGAAATGTAATAAAATGGCTACAAGTAACATTCTATTTGTTTTTAGGGTGTTTTTGACCGGGTTTGAAAACTTCTGGTTTCTAGCATTTGCCAAAATGTTTGTTTTTAACAAAAAAAAGTCTCGTTTAACACTACATGTTTTTAACGTTTAGTTTACACAAAACGCTCCAACTATAAAAACTACATCTCATAGCGTTTAACAAAACGCTACCTGTTACCAACTACCCATTACTCACTACCGGTTAGTTTTACCGAACACACCCTAGTCATTAAACCTTTAATTATATCTAATTTACTAATAATTTATATTATGTTATTATGCCATTCACTATGTTTTATAAAAAACAATCAATTCCTAACTTACAGTGTTACAAAGCATTTGAAAAGATGAGAAAATGAAAATAAATAATTGTTTTATCAATTTCTGAAAATCAAAGATCAAATAAATAATTGTTTAACTTATTATCAACATCAATATTTTAAAAAAAATGATGAGAAATTGACAAATGTCATTTTTATAGAGCGTTTGAAAAGAAAACATAAATTATATGAAAATGACAAGTGACACTAATAACTATTCTTTTATTAGTATAGAAAGATTTACTAAACGTTTGAATAGGTAATTAACTACCTACAAAAAAATTAAATGCATGATTACTTCTTTATACATTAGTCGTTCTTTATCCCCGAAAGTTTTCATTTATTTTTGTCATCGTGCTTTAGCTACCCGATTAGTAAAATATGTATTTCTTTTGATATTATATTTAATTGGAAATTTTGAAATTTTATCAATGTAATGGAAGTATGATAAGGAAACCTTAATTTTAGTTATTGACATGTTCATCATGTCCACTTTAGATTTTGTAATCATGTCATTTTCTGTGGTGGAGCATTGTGATTCATCTTTTGGTGTTTTTACACTCTATTTGTATATAAGAGTATATGTTGGTTACTCTAATTATATATAAGAGTATATGTTGCTCCGAGTTGCTTCCTGCAAATGGTTTTTCAAATGACACATAAGCCCAAAATCATTCCAGGTCATCTAATGTTTTTAATAGATTGAAAGGTTGCAGTTTGCTTTGTGAATCCATTACATATTATAACTAGATGGTTAGCACATGCTTCATATGGTATGGAGGTGTTTGTTTGCGTTTGTTTTATTTGATGTAGATTTTTTATATATATTTCATACGTTTAAGGACATACGATTTTTTGGAACACACATATATTTCATTGTATTACATAATGTGATTAATCTAATTATTCAACAAACCCACAAACCTTTTCGAAATAGGCGTATAAATGTTACATACATGTGTAACGTTTTTCTGCCGATGATTCATTTCAAGGTGACGTGTCAAGATGATTCAATTAGTTATCTACAATCGTTCCCTCAAACCCTCCCTATGCATTCACTCAAGCGTTGAAGATAACTCAATATTTGCACTAAAAGTCGACACACATTATCCTATAAATTCGTGTAATCTACAAATTATCACAAGAAAAAAACTTAAGAAGGCTACGCAAATCAAAATATATTAAATAGATGATTGTGTAAGATACCCACTTCCACTTCTTTCACAATTATCCATTGCTCAAGAAATCTAAAGTTCTACAGGTAGGTGGATCAGGGGGGTAGAGGTAGACATTTTTTACCACACCAAACCTTCCAAATCGCCTTGTTTGCATATCAGAGAATAACTACACCAACATTCGATTAAAGTTAAGCCCTAAACAAAACGACTTACTTTGATATTATAGCAAAGCTGCACTAACATAAACTTGTCTTACATCGTAGGTGTGTGCTTTCACAAACCCCTATAATGGGGCATTTTAATAAACACTTGGTGAGCATCATCAAATATAAGCCATCAACCCCTAAATCATAAGCAATTAACAACATAATAAAGCATTTAATTAAAAGAAATGGGCATAATCAATAAAAATAAGATGAACCTTTACTATATGTCCACCTCTTCGCTGCTCCCACGATTCCTAAATAGGCTGCAGGATTTCGAAAACCAATAAGAAAAGATAAAAGGAGATTTGAGAAATACACATCTAAGTAACAGAAACCAATGTTTCTCATAGAATTTAAAACCATTAAGATCAATCATTTTAAAATCACAATAATAAAATGCGAAATAGTTGTTGTCACAACCATGTAGATCATTATTTGTTTGCTTAAAATTACGAAAAAAATAAAATTGAACTTTCATCAATTGCAAACACGTTGATGATATTGTTGGGTTTTATTAGCATTAATACACTACCTAAAGGTAGTTGAAACAATCAAAAGATTTACCTAAGTGTACATGCACCTTAGAATCAAGGTTTTACTAGTTATAACAACGAACTTTAAAGATCAACAAGAAAAGCAAACTAACCTCTTGATTGCTCGATTGGGATCTCGTATGTACCGGTGCTTGTAATGGATGAAGGATCCAACGTAGAACCTCACTAATGCAGTCAGACCCACAAACACCAAAAGCAAAAGGATAAACCCTATATTAGTGTTTAATAGAAATTCTTTAACCCTATGAGAGATGTTAAGAATTTCTTCTATTGAGAGAGAGAGAGAGCTTGGACAATTTCTAGAGAGGATTCAGCACCTCTAGGGTTACCTGTAGCAGTCTATTTATAAGTTGTAGATATAATCCTAGAATGATTCAAATTGTTATAGTTAATCCTTACCCGATTCAAACTTGTCTTATCCTTATCAAGGGAGTAGCCAAAAGCGTCCACCTTAATGCTCTAGGAGTTTCTGGAATATTCAAAATTATTCTCTAGGAATTAATTAATATTCAAGCTTTTTAATTAATTAAAACAGTTTAATTAATTCCAAAATAATTTCTAATTAATTTATTTATTCTTATAAATTAGCAACTTATTTTTCTCTATTTCCTTATGCTACTTGGGTTATGATTTCAAACCAAAAGAACTCTGCTATTAATAGAAATATTACCAAATCTATCTCTTCTAATAAATGAAACCTAAAAATGACACGTGTCAGTTTTTAGAATGTTTCTTTGACTCATGGCACTTTTGTATGATTTTATTATTTCCTATTATTGGTAACAAATCAAATTCAATTCAAATTTTAAAAATACAAAATCATATCCTAATAACATTATTATGTTTATTTTGTTTAACAAATTAATTCATAATTACTTACAATCGATAATATCTTGGTTTACTTTTTTGACATTTACTATTTTTTTTATTTATATAAAAATTTTAAATATACCGACTGTGGTTTCCACAGGTTATAACCTAGTAGTTAACGAACTTGGAAATTACTTCTAACAGATATAATGATGGCATTTTGGTCTTTAAATAAAAAGGGAAGAGCTAAATAATAGGATAAATGTGACATCCCCATTTTCGCGGTCAGAAAAGACCGATTTTGTTTATGCTTTATAAAAATCAGAGTACTTCTTTTTCATAAAAATGTTGTGGAATTTGTTCCCAGAAAAACACGATAAATACGTTATCAAAACATTTTCGAAGAAACGTATTTTATTCATTTTAGAACGCTTGGGATGTCATTGTCAATACAGAAACATAAGCATAAACAGAATTTACTTTTATTTACATTAGTGCTACATCTCTTTAATCTCTCAGTGTAATGTGACTTCATATCAACACCTGCGATATAAATAAACTGAGTGGGTCAGGTTGGAAAACCTGGTGAGTACATAGGGTTTTCAACCCATAATAATATAATTATTGTGTTTAAAGAATCAAACAATCAACCCAATTACCCATCTCCATTATCTTCTTTACTCTTAAGGATTTATCCTAAGAGTCATCTATCCTGCATTCGTTTATTCCGAAGTCCCTTACTTCCATGGTTATAGGACTGACACTAAATCCATAGCTGCCAATGTTCGTTCATAAAGCACTAATTCCATAGTTGCTATAGTCTATTCATCGGGTACTAAATCCATAGCTACCAGTCTTTATCTAATAGGTACTAAGTCCATAGCTACCAATTCCTAATAGGTACTAAGTCCATAGCTACCAGTTCGTAACAGGTACTAAGTCCATAGCTACCAGTGTTTGTCCAATAGACACTAAGTCTATAGCTGCCGATGTTTATTAGGCACTAAGTCTATAGCTTCCAATGTTTACTCACATCATCTTTTATCTCTCATCATTCATCTACACATTTCATACCCAACATATTCGTATATATAAAATACGTATACAGTTTAAATCATTTAAAACATGTATAAAACGTTCATCCAACATAGACAGCAAGTATTCAGATAATATGCACACATAGCATGTAGTTTATATAAAATACTTCATATATGTGTGTAAGATGAAAGGGACTATGCACTCACCTGAAAGGTGGTGACTTAGCACTCGGACAGCGCTTCGATACTCTCAAAACAATTTCCTTCGGTATAACCTAGTATCAACACCACTAGGGTTTAGTCTAACGATAACCGCGACTAATTAATAGTCTAGCTATTATTATTATTATATAAGCGTTAAATAACACTCAATATAACTCATAATAATAGCCCAAATAATTATTTTAAAGACCTAATAACATTACTATATCGACACATAAGCTACGCTAAAGATAGGGTAGGCGTAGCTCACTTACAGCGGGTTTTCTCGAAAACCGGGCTTCGCTGGAGCAGCATTTCCGAGCCGAAAGACCCTTTTTCTCGGGACTCCGGGAGCCTCGGGGATTCCTTCGGGTGCTAGGGGGTTTACCTAGGATTTAGGGGGCTTAAGGGAGGTTAGAGAGAGAGTATAGAGAGAGAAAGAATGTTGGAGAGGTGTGAAGAGAAGTGAATGCCCGACACCTCTATTTATAGGGGTGCTGACTAACCTACTCGCCGAGTAGGAGGACCTACTCGCCGATTTGGTGCATGTGGCAACCTTCTGGTGGTGCCACGTGTCCAATTCTGGTGGTGCCACGTCACCCCCTATCGCTTATCAGCCTTCAAACTTAGAAAAATTATAACTCTCGCATACGAGCTCCGTTTTTTACATTCTTTGTATCCACGTGTAGGTAAAATTAAGATCTACAACTTTTGTTTAGACTCCATTGGCTAATTCTCGACCGATCTCAAATTTAATAGTATGAGGCGTTTAGACTGTTAAATGACCGCGAAGAATTCGTAACTCCTTCATACGGACTCCGTTTTCGTCCATATTTTTACCATTGAGTTCCTATTAATGAGATCTTCAACTCTCATTTAGGTCGCGTTAGCCAAAAACCGCTCGAACTAAAATTCGAGTTTCGGGTCATGCACTACTAAGCCGAATCTTAGAAAAATCATAACTTCCTCATACGAAGTCAGATTTGGGCGTTCTTTTTATCGACACTCTTAGTTTAACATACTCTACGACTTTCGTTTAGGTTGCTCAGGCTAAATCTCGCTCTATCGTAAATTCACTATTTACGCTTCCCGGTGCCGTACCGGTTTTGCCGTAAAACTTCGACGGGCCATAACTTCTTCGTTATAACTCGGATTTCGGCGTTCTTTATATGTACGGAAACCTTAAGACATATTCTACAACTTGGTTAAGATTATTTATTCTAAATAATCATTTGTCGAAAAGTCGTTTTCGACACTTATTGCCTCTAAATTGACTAGCTCGGATCTACGGGCGTTACAATAAACTCATAGAATAGGAATATACTTTCACCATACAACATTTTTATGATATCAATATTTTTAGAACTTACGAACTCACATGTACCATTAGAAAACATGTTAACTCGCCTATGCATCAGAACTCCAAACGTAGGAATTGATAGCATGTAGGCCTTTTTGACGCCCTTTCATCTTTTCCACATACTCCAATATCCTTAACATTAAAAAATGTTATATCCAGCAGTCAGCTTCAAACCAAGGTGGTAACCGTTACTTTGTTAATCTTCTTCTTAAGTGTACTTCTTTTTAAGGGACATTTAGGGTGTTCATCATTTGATTTGTTGATGTATATCCTTATTTTGAAACATACTGCTGAAAGAATAACATAAAAGGTCACCGCCATACAATATCAAGAACATAAGGACTTTTCTTGACTTGAAGGATGTAGAACACTTGTATTTCCTCACTTTGGGTACTTCTAAATCAAGGAACCAAATAAATTAAGCCCATTATCATAAAACTGACTAAAATTGAACAACTACTTAAAATGAACATCGAATCAATATGCATCAAACCAACAATAAATTATGTCAACGTTGTTAATATCATTTTAAGACTGGTTGATGTCTTACCCGTTGTGACATATGATAACTTGTAGTTACATTAAAATGATGTTTTGAAATATTTTTTGCAAGTAATGAAGCATATTTTATATGATTTACATTAGGAATTTCTTATAATTAAACTATTATCAAAAATAAAACATATAACTTTTGGTATATGTTTCGAAAACTATCTTGTAAAGTAAATAGTTTAGAGAACTTACAACCGCTTGGGCTTTAGCTCTCATTCAGGGTTTTTAGGAAATACAATTTGACTTTCTACAAGAAGCTGGAATTAGAACTCCAAAATTAAGACACCCGAGAGCTGAATTCTTGGCTTTTTGTGTAAGTATACCTCAACGCAATGTGAATAAAGATATCCATGTTGTCCTAATATGTTTAATAAAGACAATCAAGTTCAATAACATGTAGACCCCGTGAAATCAAATACAATAAATCTTATCTTTTAGTCGATCTTTTCCTTATGCTTTAGCTTGGATGCTTTAAGGCATCAACAAATTTAACATCTTTTCGGTTTCTTAATAGGTAAGTCCCTAACAAAAACCATGATATAACTCAAAAATAGGACAACTAATTCATATATTGTCAAGAACTCTATATGTGTACTTACAATACCAGAAAGCACATCCGAAAGTAGTTAAGATTATACGCTAGAAAGAACCTTCAAGGAATCCTTGTATACATTAACACATGACATTTATAATGTTTATGTTAATAGGAAAAGTAATTTTTAGGTGTCTAAGTTGTATATTAAATGTTTTACTTGTTTTTCCACCTGCCTGTCTTGCCTTGTCTGTCTCCCTTCTTTTCCTCCTTAAAATCGATCACCTGACATCTTTTTTGTTGCAAGTAGGAACTTATATAAAATGCAGAGCAAGATGAAAAGGAAATAGAAAAAAAAATTATATGCATACATCATCCTTACCTGTTTTTGAGTCGATATGTAAAAATATAAATCATCAAATTTATCATAAGCTTTTCTAGAATAAGCAGCCTACATCGCATGTAGAGGTCCATAAATTATAGTTTCCTACATTAAAATTTGTCTAATTATAAAAAATGATATAAGCATGAACTAAAATTTTCCATCTATGTAAAAAATACTACAACTTTCAACTTGGTCAAAGCCAAACTATCATTAATAATAATGTCAACCTTAATCTCCGTATAATTTTGTTTCCATTTGCACAAAGTAATAATGTGTAGGACTCATTTATATCGTATTGTAGTTTCATATATCAGTAAGCAAAAGTGGCATCAAGATTAATTGTTAAATACTAAGAAAAATAGAACCAAAAGAAAAGGCAAAATACACCTCATCGGCTTCCGAATGGACAACCACATTCATTCCATGCAAAAGGAGAAAATCATCAAGTTTAGAGTTTAATTCACTAACATTGTTTGTTGTGATAACATCAAGTAACCTAGTGAATCCATCCTTCAAGATCCTAGATGCATCAATATATTTGCTTCTATTTGTCTTTAAATGAAATTCCTTGCTTAAGAAAAGAGATGTGTTGTCATAATCTACTGATTCAAGCATTATCCATATGTTGAGATTCTTAAGATCATAAGAACCAAATACCAAAATGTACTAAAATTTAAGGCCAAGCAAGATAGTTTGACATGTCATTTTTTCCTCTCAACAATATCTGGCAACAAAAAGGTATTCAAATTATGTTGATCTAGAATAAAACATCTCAAATATTTGAAGAATTTAGTTACTTATGATTAAGCTTACATTATACATCCATTGAGTTGAAGATCCTATGCCATGTGTTGTTAAGTTTAAGGATCATGCTGACCTAACCTGTAAAAATTGACAAATATTCAGAAGCCAGGATGAAGTTACAACACTTAAATGTAAAAATGAAGGAGCTGCTAATGGATATGTCAGCTCCATGGTACCTATTGTTTGTAAAATCACTGACAAAAAAACATATGTTTAAAGAAGAAAAAAGGAAAATATCTTCAGTTAAGGTTAGGTTAAGGAAACATTTGTAAATCAAAAACATGTAAACATTCAATCGTATTCAAACTGCAAAATAGATAGAGATTAACATGAAATAACAGATGTGAGGACAAGTTTTCCTAATTAACAAAATAAAGGATTTGAAGCCATCGTTCCCTTAAATTATATGGTTGGAGGTGGGAGCTGGAAAGAGTTTTGAAAGAATCATGGATTTGAAGCAGTCTCCTAAACTAATTATGGGAAAGAGATGGTGAATCATACTATGGCATGTAATGTCCCATTTTTCACAATATATATTTTTTATTATTAAATTAAGATAAATGCCCATTTAATTTCCATAAGTTATAATCAAGATAAAACATTCGTTCAATTACCATAAACCAAAATTAGAGTTATAAGAAAACATCATGGAATCTGAATTCATAAAACTGTTGATGTGTGTGTATATAGTCACACCTTCGGTTTCCTATGATCTGAAGGAATACCTGGAAACATTTAATATACAACTGTAAGCATAAAGCTTATTAAGTTTTCCAAAATACCAGACACAATGTAACGAGCCTTACGCAAGAGTAAACATACGTGCCTCACCCATATACTATATAAATGAGTGTCGCCCAACGGGTCTTGCCAAGTAAACATATAAAAGGGCCTCACCTAAAAAAACATATAAACGGGCCTTGCCTAACAAAAATTCATGCAAGAGTCACAAAGACAACAAGCATACCATGACATACACTATCCTACATTGTATAGTAAGAAGACTTACTTGACAGAAAACCTAGAAATCATAATTGTCCATGCAAACCCACAAGGTCGGTCTCACGAACCACCTAAACACAAGATAGAGGTTAAAACCTCGGACTACTAATCAACCATGGAGTTTGACCCAAAATCAAACTTGTTCAAAAGGTCAACATCACGCCCACCACTAAGCACCCCACACCCACTACATGAAAAATTAGTCGGGATCCAACTCAAAAACAAGACACGTCCAAAAAACCCCAAAGATGCATCACACCCACACAAAGACATGCAAAGACTTACCATGTCTGACCCATATATTTCAACTTCAACCATTAATTCTAAGCCTCTAACTTTCAGATTTCGATCTCCTTGATGTTTAAGCGGATAAAGTTTCCAAATTTGCCCATTAAGACATCCCAAACAAACTAGATCTAAAACCCAAATCTTTAAAATGCTCAAGAGTGCAATTTTCTTTATGTATGGAGGAAAAGAGAGCATTCAAGCACCTAAAGTTCCACCCAAAAGGTTAAATTTGAAGTGTAACATGATTCAAAGATCAATGAGTGATGTGTGCAAAAGATATCACCTTATCTAGCTTTAAATTTATAACCTAACTACTTATCTATTATTGCACATATAGGCAGTGTACCTAGTCAATGTATAGCATAGTAAAGTATGTTGGGGTCGGACATAGGGAACAGATTTAATTAATTAACCTAATCACTAAAAATTAATCTAAAACAAGCAAAAGTTAAACTGGTTTTTATTTGATTTTGCAAGTTCAAACAAACTTAAAATCTTTAACTAACGATTCCAATCAAGTACTAAGAACAATTCCATTTAGTTCGAATCCACTTCTCCTCTAAGGTTGGATACTAATTATGGATTATTAATGTTGGTTGTCAAATATTATTTTATTAGCAATTCAAGTCCAAATTTACTAATGTTTTCACTAATTCATGTAAAACTATGTATGGTCACACACTAGCAAACACAAAATCAATTATAGAATGTAGATAAGCTATGTATGATTGATCCAAATAAACACATTTGTGGTCACAATTTATGTTCTCCAACACAGCTAAATTAGTAACTTTTATCACTTATCTAAGATTGGGTCGATCCTAGCTCTAGCAATTTAATAGTCACTAAACTACTAGGTAACAAGTTCATTTAATTTAATGGTCAGTAAGCTACCCATAACCTGAATTCAAGCAATCAACGTATCAAATATTAACTTGCTAGGTAAACACAATCAAACACAAGCTCAACAACAACAATTAAAATCCATAAATTAATAAACTAGACCATAGATTTAAAGCTTCATCTAGCTAAACAAAAGCCACTAAATTCAGCTACTCATGGTTGAAAACACAAAAACAAACACAAATTCAATAATAAAAGACATAATCATAGTGTACCAAACTCGGATGATGAATTTATTCTTCAATCTCTTGATCTTCATTTAAATCTCCTTACTAGAATGTTTACTCTCAATTTTTCTAAACAATTACTCTCCAAAAATCTCTCTAAAAATCTTCCAAGCCCCCTAAACGTGAAAGTGAATCAGTATTTATAGTTTTGGGAATTTTCACACTTCACAACGTGAACAAGGATTTTACGTCGTGAATTTGAGATAAATCCTTATTGGGCAAGGACTCTGACTTCCCGGACACTTATCTTCTAGAACACTCACTGCATGTTGTGAATGTGATGGCCACGTCGTGATTTGAGCTTCTCGTAGGGATTTTTCTTCTTTTAATTATTTAATCCTCCAAAGTTCCACTTCTTCTCAATTATGGTCCTTATTCTTCAAGATTGTTCCTCTTGTCTGCAAAATATAATTTAATCTCATAAGTATCATATATCTTTGCAAATAACCAAAATATTAAGTAAAATATTGCCTAAAAATGTGTATAAATATGGCAATATCAATGAGTTTTCCTGTAACATCCTGATATCAGGTACTTTTATTATTTCTTGAATCTTTATCAAAAGTGGTATATTTAGTCCCTTAGAGAAAAAGGCTTGCGAATTTGGTCGTACGTGGGGCGTACGTAAGAGTACGCGCGGCGTACTCATGCAACATGAGAAATTGTGGATGACCAGCTAGTACGCTAGGCGTACGTGTGGTACACCGGGCGTACTAGCCCAAATTTTAAACCCTAATTTTAATGTTTGACCCCTATTTAAAGAACATGATGTCCCTATTTGATCATCCTTATCAGCCACCAAACCCTCCCTAAACCCTAATTCCTAGTTGAGTTGCTTGTGTGAGTCTTTGCAAGATTTTTGAGTGTTCTTGGTGTTTTCAGTGGAAGAATGAGCCTAGAGAAGAAGGAGTGGGTGCTAACAAGCTTGTAGATCTATAAACCTTTCCTCTTTGTGCATCATTTTCAAGTATAAAGTCTATACCTTGGCAATCCTTTCATATGATCTTCATGGTTGAAGTTTAATGAAATTTTGTCCCTAAGATTGGACCTTTATGAGTTTGGAGCACTCTAGGGAATTATGGTTGTCCTTTCATGCATTGTAGGACCTTTAGATTCATAAAAATGGTTGCTTGATCATTCCCTTTGGTCCATGCACGAGTAAAGTAGCTTATAGTGTGTTAGAAGTTAAAGATTGTTGCATTGGGTCCTTCATAGCCATACAAAGGCTTAAAGCCAATGACTTTATGGTTTAAGACATCTTAAAATAGTCAGATCTGAGGTTGGGTTAGTTGTCTTAAGGGATTAAGACACTAAGTTGGTAAAAGTAGAGGCAGATGAAGTACGTCGGGGATACTAGCCGGTTCTGCCCCCGATGGATGTTGGTTTTGTTGTACGCCCCGCGTAAAGAAGAGTACACCCATCGTACGTGCTGGGCAGTTAACTTTGTTAACTTTTGACCTTTGGTCAAGATTTAGGTTTTGGACCATGAGAAGGGAAAAATAGTCTTTTTTTACCTTATAATATTAGTTGTGGGATTTGGACTCGCGAGTTGAGTTCTGGACCTTAATTATTAATTATGGTTAATTATTTTGTTGATTAGGTGGAGTCTAGATCGGACAGTTCGGGTGTGAGATTTCCTTGTCATTAGTATCAAGTGAGCCTCCTCACTTATGCTTACCTGAGTGGTAGAATAGTTGTATCTGTGATGACCAGCTGGGTCTAGCTGTTATTATTATGTTATGCTGCTTATGTGTGACTGAGACTGCTAATAGTCGCTAGGGTTGTTGATAACCCATAGGGCGTGTTGTTAGCCCACTGGGACGGCTGATAGTCCCTAGGGTTTCTAATAACCTATACTTGTTTATTTATGTTGTGATGTATGTGGTATCTTGGGGAACTCACTAAGCTTCGTGCTTACAATTGTTGATTTATATGTAGCAGGTACTTCCGAGGACCGAGGGAAGGCGAAGGTCTAATTATACACACTCGCTAGGAGATTTACTACCAGGACAATTTATGAACTCTGATAATTTGTGATATTGGTTGTTTTGGATAATTATGTATTTGATAACTTGGCTTGTGAAACCTTGATTTTGGTAAATTAAAAATGAAAATTTTGGGCTAAAATTTGAGGTGTTACAATTTGGTATCGGAGCCCTGGTTTGAGGGTTTTTGATGAACCTTTGGGTGATTCCAAACTCAAACTAAGGATCTGACATTTTTGTAAGAACTTAACAAAGAAATGAAGACTTTTACAGGAGAAAAACCTAGAGAAACAATGTGTACAATCAACTAGTGCTCGAGCGACAGTTTCCTAAAATACTTCAATTTATATTTTGAGTAGTGCAGAGCAGATATATCTTTATAGAGTTGCATGCTAGTTAGTGATAAGCTAAGGAATCTTGCAGAAATAGTGTGGTAATGTTGCTTGATTTTTGATGCCTTAGCCTAGGAGTTCATTCTTATGAGATTAAATATGCCTTTACTACTTGCTTAATGTATGCTACATAGTTATACATAGTTAGGATTTTATAGCCTTAGAATGCATGATTTAGCCTTTCTTCCTGTTCCTTGTTTGGTTGTGGATTTGAGGTAAGATCATTTATTCGAATGTCTATTGAGTCTCGTATTATGTACAATTGGCATACGTGAAGCAAATAGCGAGGATAGTGGTGTGGGTGGGTGGGGTTTATATATATATATATATATATATATATATATATATATATATATATATATATATATATATATATAGTTGTTTTATTTTAATTAAATAAATTGTAAAGTAATTAAAAAGAAAAGGAAAAAAGAAATTGGGCAAAAATGTCATTTCACACACATTCAGTTATGAAATAGACCAAATAACGCAACAAAAATGAAATTTAAAGGGCAAAAATATCATTTCACAAAGAAAAGGAAAAAAAGAAATTGAACGGGCAAAAATGTCATTTCACACACATTTAATTATAAAATAGACCGAAAAACGCAACAAAAAACTTATTTTGGACCCCACACATACGTCAGCAAAAGCTGCTATTGTCTCTCTCTCTTTCTCTCTTTATATATACTAGGCGAATGCCCGCGCGTTGCGCAAAAACATCTTTATAACTGAAATTTTTACATATTTTTTTTAAATATAACAATAATGTTATTGTTAAATTTAATATAATAATTCATATACTAAGGAGATATAATATATTGATTATTTTGAAGAGTAAATTAAACGAATGGTCCCTATGGTTTGGGGTGATTTGCGTGCTTGATCCCTAACTTATCTTTTTAACTTGGAAGGTCCCTACTATTTGTTTTTGTTACGCGCTTTGCCCATACTAATTGTTTTTGTTACGTGGTTGGTCTTTGTCTTACCTAAAAAAGACTATTATTTAAATAAGGAAAAATTATGGGGTAGGTAAGGTAAGGTGAATGGGTGAGGTTGGGGTGTGTTTATTTAAATAAATTAGAAAATGAAGGAAAAAAATAGTTTTTTTTAGGTAAGACAGGACCAAGTGCGTAACAAAAACAAATAGTAGTAACCTTCCGAGTTAAAAAAAATAAGTCAGGGACCAAACATGCAAATTACTCTAAATCATAGGGACCATTCATGTAATTTACTCTATTTTGAATTAATGATAATATATACATCTATTAAAACTGCATAATCTCAATCTTTTGAATGACCTCTATTCGCAGGTTACTCATGAATAAAATAAAATATAATATATAGTTTAATGTTATTTATAGTTGTAGTTATTATTAATTAATTTTTTAAAATTTATTTACTTAACATTTTAATTTCTATCACTGTAATTATTTAAAACATCAAACAATTTTTTTTGTTTTTAAAGGTAACAATATAATCATATATATATATATATATATATATATATATATATATATATATATATATATATATATATATATATATATATATATAGTTATTTTTAACTATTATCATTGTAAGTTATTTTAAGCTAATTATTTGAAAACTTTTAACGATTATAAAAATATCTTTAGGAAATATTTTAGTTAAATTGATATTACAATTTAATTTTTGTATTTAGCACAATTGATCATTTTTAACTATTCACAAAATATTCTTTTGATTTTTTAAGTGGAACTGAAATTTATATCGAAGTTGACCCTGTAATGTTATATTTAAATTAACAATTTAAGTATTTTTTCAAAACTGTTCAAAAGTTGTAGCTTTAAAATGATAATGGTTTACATACAACAACATATTAATTCTAATAAATTAAATATAATATGTTAAAAGTTAAAGACATAACTTTATAAGTAGAAGTAAAAATATTATTTTAATACTGAAATTTAGTTTATTTATGATTACACTTTAGGTTTGATACTTATTTAACCTTATTAACCAACTTATAATCATTATTAGAGACACACTACAATTTATGATTTTTAACTATTTACAAAATATTCTTTAGGTTGTTTAAGTTTAACTAAAATTTATATTTAAGTTGATTATATAAGGTTATATTTAAATTAACAATTGCAGTATTTTATACAAATTGTTCAAAAGTTATAGCTTTAAAATGATAATGGTTTACATGCAACAACATATTAGACCTAATAAATTAAGTATAATATGTTAAAAGTTAAAAACATAACTTTATAAGTAGAAGAAAATATATTCTTTTAATATTGAAATTTAGTTTATATATGATTACACTTTAGGTTATATTTATTTAACCTTATTAACCAACTTATAATCATTATTAGAAAGAAATTGAAAAGTCATGGGAGTTTCAAATGAATGTGGTGAAAAAAAATACTAGCTTTATAAGTATATAATGATAATGATACTAGGCGAATGTCCGCGCGTTGCGTGTGATATAAAAACATATTTTATATTAAAAATAACTAAATCATTGTTATTAACGATTAAATAATAATTTCATAAAAAATATAAAAAATGTTTTTTAGTATCGTTATTATGTTGAACTATATTATAAGAGATAAAGTTGGGACTTGAAGTTGTTTTGCATATACAAAGTTATATGATTAAAATAGAAAAAAATTAATTTTTAAAAATAAATAAATCGTTATTGTTATCTATTAAATAATAATTTCATATTAATTAAAAAGTTTATATTAAATATTATCATTATGTAGAAAATAAGATAATAGAAACATCTTTTTATCTATCTTAAATTTTATCATTGTGTACAACATATGATAATAGAGACACATTTTTTTTTTATCTTAAATAGTAAAAAAAAAATGTTTTGTATCATAAATATTACCATAATTATATAGAACATATGATAATAGTGACGTCTTTTATAAGGTTAAAACTTTAAATTGTATTACATACATGGTTGTAAAACTTGGCTAACACAACTGGATACTCGGCATGTTACTTAAACTCGGCCTCCAATGGAAGTGAGTTTGCCTAACTCAGCTAGAAGACACTCGAATCCTTATTAAACTCGATCCAAATCTAAAGGATGCGGTCCAAAATCATTTTTGAAATTCTGAAATTTAATTGGTCACTTGTCGACAAAGACAATCTCACCAAAGAATACACTCAACGTCCTACAAAGTTAAATGCAAGGAAGATCTCATAGCTTAGTCCCTTTAAAATATTTTACAATCTTTCCTATTTATAGAGGAGAATACATTCTCTTGTTTACTCTCACGATCAATGTGAGATGAAGACATTGTAATTAAATTCATTTCTTTATTTGCCAATAATTTCATTTTGTTAAATAAAATATTAAATAATAAAAATAAAACGTTATCCAGAAAATTTATTGTTCAATAGTTCCATTTTTCAGTAATCTCGTAAGTTGCTATAAAAATCAAGTTTTTATTGAATAACTTTTTGTTAAATCCTAAAATCATAAATTCAGTTAGGTACTTAATATAGAAAGTTTGTTTATATGAATTTTCATGATTCAAAATGTCATTATAAAATGAATTCATTTATAAAATATAATCGAGTATATATTTCGTGCTTTTGAATCAAAGTGATTTTTCAAACAATTATAATTTTATGTTTAGGTAGATTTTTTTATATTTATATAACATTATGTAACTTATAATATTATTATAAACAATTTGAATAATCATGGGAGTTTCAAATGTATGCGGTGAAAGGAAAATGCTTCATTTATCGGTCCAAATTGATCAAACTCAGACTGATTCAGCTTAATATACCAAACTACATAACGTCTTTTCTATTGAAACCCGGTTTGTATATATTTTGTGTTTTTTAATCAAATTTATTTTTCAAACAATTATAATTTTATGTTTAGATAACTTATTTATAATATTATTAGAAACAATTTGAAAAATCATGGGAGTTTCAAATGTATGTGCTGAAAGGAAAATGTTTCCTTTATCAGTCCAAATTGATCAAACTCAGACTGATTCAACTTAATATACCAAACTACATAACGGTTTTTCAACCGAAACTCTGTTTGAACCTAAAAAAATCTTGTTCAAAACCATTTTTGGGATTCTAAAACTTAAATGGACAGTTGCCAATAAAGACAATCTCACCAAAGAATACCCTCAACATCCTAAAAAGGTAGGCATAAGGAAGTTCTCATGGTTTGGTCCATTTGAAACATTTCACAATCTTTCCTATTTATAGAAGAGGAAACGTTCTCTTGTTTACTCTCACCATCGATGTGGGATGAAGACATTGTAATAAAACACATTTTCTTGTTAATAAAACATTGTTCAACTTATTTAGTAAAACACCCTTTCTCTTGTTTACTCTTTCTTTATTGTTCAATAGTTCCATTTTTCTATAATCTCGTAAGTTGCTATCCAAAAAAGTAAGTTCTTATTGAATAACTTTTTGTTCAATTCTAAAATCATAAATTCAGTTAGGTACTTAATATAGAAAGTTTGTTTATATGTATTTTCAAGATTCAAAAGTTCATTATAAAAAGAATTCATTTATAAAATATAATCTGCATATATATTTTGTGCTTTTGAACAAATCGAATTTTCAAACAATTATAATTTTACTTTTAGGTAGATGTTTTTTTTATATTTATATAACATTATGTAACTTTTTTAAAATATCATTGGAAACAATTTGAAAAACCATGAGAGTTTCAAATGTATGTAGTGAAAGGAAAATGTTTCTTTTATGGTCCAAATAGATCAAACTCGGACCGATTTAACTAAATATATCAAACTAAATTTTTTTTTTCTAGTGAAACCCGGTTTGTATATATTTCGTGCTTTTGAATCAAAGTGGTTTTTCAAACAGTTATAATTTTAGGTTTAGGTTGATGCTTTTTTATATTTATATAAAATTATGTAACTTATTTATAATATTAATAGAAATAATTTGAAAAATCATGGGAGTTTCAAATGTTTGTTGTGAAAGGAAAATGATTCCTTTATCGGTCCAAATTGATCCAGCTCCGGTTCAACTCAATATACCCAACTACATAATTTTTTTTTCTAACTGAAACACGGTTTAAACCTGAAAAAATTTGATTCAAAACCAATTTTGGAATTCTAAAAGTTAACTGGACACCTGTCAATATAGACAATCTCACCAAATAATACCTTAAAAATTTTACAAAGGTAGGCATCAGGAAGTTCTCATGGTTTGGTCCCTTTGAAACATTTCACAACCTTTCCTATTTATAGAAGAGAAAACATTCTCTTGTTTACTCTCACCATCGATGTGGGATGAAGACATTGTAATAAAACACTCTCTTGTCTATAGAACATTATTTAACTTATTTATAATATTATTGTAAAGAAATTGAAAAGTTATGGGAGTTTCAAATGAATGTGGTGAAAGGAAGTTAAAAAAATAGGGTTTCAAATGCATAAGATTCAAGAAAAAATGCTAGCTTTATAAGTGTGTGTATATATATATATATATATATATATATATATATATATATATATATATATAGAGAGAGAGAGAGAGAACTAGGTTCAAATGTGGATTGACATCTATTGTGCGGACGTGTGGACAATGATATTCTATGAGATTGACAAATAAAATATGTTGTTTGACAATGTTAATATGTTCAATCTTACATAAGTATTGTCATTATCACACATTCTCACTAATTAAATCGTCTATAAGGTTATTATAGACTTTTTATTATTATTCCATTATGTTAGAATATTGTCAGAATGTTTATTAGGTCGTATTCTGTAAGAATGAAATTGAGTGAAAAACGATGCATGAGAGCAAAAATGAATCAAAATTAGTGAGAATGAATGAAAATGACGATAATTGTGTGAGGTTGAACGTATTCACATTACTGAACAACATATTCTCTTAGTAATTCTCATAAAATTGTATTGTCCACACGTCCACACAATAGTTGTCCATCCACATTATAACCTAGCCCTATATATATATATATATATATATATATATATATATATAGAGAGAGAGAGAGAGAGAGAGAGAGTGAGATAATGAAAACAGTAGCATCTTTTACTGACGTTCTCCCACAAATAGCCAAGAAAATAGAAAATGACCAAAATATTCATAATTTTAGTAGGCCACATTTGCGAAAATCTATGTG
Source organism: Lactuca sativa (assembly GCF_002870075.4). Taxonomy (NCBI): domain Eukaryota; kingdom Viridiplantae; phylum Streptophyta; class Magnoliopsida; order Asterales; family Asteraceae; genus Lactuca; species Lactuca sativa. The sequence continues at coordinate 55,198,782 of NC_056623.2, forward strand.
GATTTTTGCAGTGTGAAAATCTATGATTTTTGGACCTTCATAACTTTTTTCATATGAAATCCATTTGGGTTGAATTTGTTTTTCATTATGTTCTTTGTAATAAGGTCCATCCATGAACATATTACATTCCTTATTTAAAGATTATGAAGTTATACATTTTTTGGTCTAAATTAAAGTCCGAAGAATTTTCTTTTTTAAACTCAATTTTGAACCTTCATAACTCTTTAATATGAAATATGTTTGAGGTAAAAGAAATCATTATGTTCTATATAACAAGATGCTATTTATGAACATATCACACTATAAATTTGGAGGTCACACGATCATGCTTGTTTTGCTACAAAGTAGAGTACTTTTTTTAAAATTTTAAATTTCTAAATATCACTATTATCATGGATTGACATTTTACTATGAATTCATACATTGTGACTATGATATCCTTAAATTTATTATAAATTGTCATTTTTAAGAAGAAATAAATAAATAAATAATTTTTTTATCTAAGTTTTCAGATTTTTCGATGATAGATCTAATACCCCACTTCCGACTATCATTAAACCTTCGTATATACAATATAAAACCATCACAATTTCATCTAATGGTGTCACGTTTCATTTGTAAGTAAATTTTATATGTATCTCTGCAAAATGTTATGTTTAATTATATTTTATTGAATATTATCGTTTCTAATAGTGTATGCATGTATTGTAGCCTTCAAGATTAAGTGGTTTGGTACCTTTGACAACGGAAAATAATTTGGATCGTCTTGTTGTTAGAAAATAGACTCTTGTTGATAGCACTGCGTTGCAATTTATACGTAAGTATGGCTACATGTTCCAATTTTCAGTCTATAAACAAAAAAAAAAACGTAGATATGGATAAATAACTAATCGATTGAGTAATATTCTCGTCGTTTCCGGTCATTGTTTTAAGAGATAATTTGTTTACCTTTTGCGAACATGTTGGGTTAAAATGACGTTGAAATTCATTTAGGTTTATATACCCTTAGAAACAGAATTGGGCCTTAGGCTAGTGATAGTTTCGCATGCCACAAGATTTCGGCAGTCAACGCAAGACGATGATGTTTTGCAAAATAAAAATCGCAAACAACATTGATTTTGGCAGATATGGCCTGCAGAAATTATGACTATTTTACCTATTTTCTATTTTTTGGCTCTTTTATTAAAAAATCTTTAGAAAAAAAAAAGATTATTATGGTTATTAGGTTATTACCTTCTTTTTTATTTTACATACTTTTGAGTAATTTTCTTACCTATATGCATTAGTAACCTTACTATTTATTCAAACATAGTTTTCTTAAAACTGATTGCTTGACTAATAAACAAATCACCAAATGATATTTAATTAGACAAAACTTTAAAAATCATAAATTTAAATCAAAATCACAAATAGTTACAATACTTATTTTATTAATATAACTATAACTTTAGTGTTTAAAAAGAATTTTGAGAAAACTGTAAATTTGATGTGTATGGTTTTTGATTTTTTTGGATTATGTATAAAACATTTTCAACTTTTATCATTGGTGCAAAACAATTTCTTTTTGGTGCATTTGGTTATGACCAATTTGAAATGCCTCTTAAATACTTTTAATTAATTTTTTATATTTTTTATATTTATTTAAATACTTTTATAATTAAATAACAAAAAGGGCCCATATACCTTAAAGAAAATATTAAAAAATAATAATAATAAAGGTAAATTTATCATTTCAAATTTGATAGGATTAAATTTATCAAAAATTAGACAAAACTGCAAATTTAGTCATTGTGGTTCTTAAAAAACTTTGGATAGGGTCTAAAAAGTTTTCGATTTGCATGGAATGTCCAAAATCAAAACTTTCTATGGTTTTGGTCCAAATAAATATGAAAAGACTATTTTACTCTTATCATTTCTTTTTTATATTTTTTATTTATTTCAAAATTTAAGTAATTTAAAAAAAAAAAAGAACAAAACAACACCCCCATCCTTCTCGATCATACCCCTCCCATTTTCTCACCCCTTTTATTTTGTACTCTCTCTCTCTCTCTCTCTTATCTTCTTCTTCCTCCTAACATTTCACCTGTAATTTCTAGATGAAAAAACTAGACCAGGTTCATCATCACCCACCACTAGCAACCTCGCCAATCTCCAGCCACCTCTCCCATCGTCGATATCCATCACCTCTCCCAAACAGCTAATTAACCTCAAATACTTTTCGATCCTCCTGAGAATTTTCCAATTCTCCCACTTAGAGAACTGACTACCAACCACCGGTGACCCAACCGGCATCGCACATCTCGAACTCCAAGGGAGTTCGACTCCTCGCCGAACACTTCTCAAAACACAATTGCTATACCCGACAACAAGACCATACAATCAAAATCTGACCATCAATTCCTTGGATGCTAACTGATTTCAACCCTTAACTATCGACCCCTCAATAATACCATAAGCCCGAAAGATCGAACGAATACAATACCATGAATTATGCAAACAAGACTAGCAGATATAATACTCCATAACAACCATAAGATAACAAGATATCAGGAAGGAAACATACCCGCAGCTGCATCCGGCTCTGCCCTGACCTCCTCTGCTATAAGCTGAAAAGCACGCCCCTGAGCCCTCGGGGGCTCTGCTCCACCCTGACCTCCACCCGTAATTCTCAAAGTGGCCGGTGCTGGAGCCTGCACCGGTCCTGCAGTAAGCTGTGGACAGTTGGCCCTCATGTGACCAACCTGATGGCACTGACAACAAATCCTCATATCCTGCACTGGGGCTGACTAACGGCAATCCCTCACATAGTTCCCCTCTCTCCCACACTTACGACACACACAACCGGATCTACAAACTCCGGTGTGACCCTTCCCACACTTCCCACAAGTGCGGCTGCTCTGACCTCCCAACCTATAATCAACGGTCTTGGACCGTTTCGGCGCCGGCTGCGACTACACCGGGGCCTGCCTCTGCTCTCACAACTGCAACTCAATCTCCAACTCACGCCGTCGAGCGGCCTCCTGCAACTCCAGCAAGGTCTCGCGCCTCTTCGTAGACACAAACTGCCTGATGTCCTTCTTGAGCATACTCATATATCGGGACATCTGAGCCTGCTCCGAAGCAAACTCTGGGCAAAACATCGCCCTCTCAGTGAACATCCTGGTGATCTCCGTCACTGACTCTGAATCCTGCTTCAGTTCCAAGAACTCCTGAGCCAACCTTTCTCTCTCTACCCGTGGAACATAACGAGTGCTGAACATCTCCCGAAACTGATCCCAAGAAACCGCAGCCCTCTGCGCATCCGAATATGACCCCGTAGTCAACCTCCACCAATCCTTCGCCCCGAGCCTCAACAGGTTCAGAGCAAACCTCACCCTCTGATCAGCAGGGCATGAACATGTGAAGAAACATCCCTCCACATCTGACAACCATCGCATAGCAACAATCGGGTCCTGAACTCCATCAAAAGTAGGGGGCTTCGTATTATCGAAGTCCCGATACTGAAAACCTCTACCGGCTCCTCCCCCTGCCGCTGCTACGGCCGCTTCAGCCGCCGCGGTAGCCGTCTCTGTAAGAGATGCATAGCACTCATAAAAATACTCGACCATGGCGGTCTTGATCGACCCAAACAGTTCCGGCAACTCGGCCCGGAACATAGCAGCAACCTCATCATGCAGGATCTCACGAATCCTAGCATCCAACTTGTCTGTGCTCATCTGACCGATAACCTCAGGTGGTGCCTGATCCACCCTGACCGCCCCCTTCTGCTCCCGATACTGACCCGGATCCGCTCCCAGCATGCCTCGTAACCACCATACTGAAATTACTGCAAAACATCAGATGCTTCTCATTAACCTGGGAACCAACTCCCAACCCAGCCCTAGGGGTTGTGACTTCCTTGATATGCGTATGGCTCCTGTGCTTTCAGTAGTACGGGCCCATACTACCTTCCACACTTACCCATATTTATATCAAGTATCACCACAACACCCTAGTGAAGAACATGCATAACAAGCACTCAACCCTCACTCCTAGAGGAACACTGGAAATCTCATACAAAAAGAAACCCTAGGCTAGCAGGCATCATAAATCAGACAACTCTATCATGTAATTCCTGAAGACCCCTAGCCTAGTACTAGCATGTTGTTCTATCATATCTCATAAACAAATAACTTGTATGGTATTTTGGGGTTACTGACTGGCTCCGGCTAATCGTACCTCTGCGTCCTCCTTTACTCATTTTTTGAAAACCATTTTAAATTCTCTTTTGAAAACTCTCCTTGATTTGAGACTGAATTCACACGAATGTTCCTCCAATTCCCTCAAACCAAGGCTCTGATACCAACTTGTAACATCCAAAATTTTTCATCCAATTTAAACTTTTCAAAAACAACCCAATTTCACTAATTCATCACAAAAAGGTTTTCAATACTTTTATTATCAGAGTATTTCCCAAAACCATAACATAACACATAAACATGAGGAGCGGTACGATCACGCCTTTGCCTTGCCACGGTCTCCTGAAGTACCTGAAACATTTAAACCACAACTGTAAGCTCGAAAGCTTAGTGAGATACCCCCAAAATACCAACTACATATACCATACACATAACATGCCATATCATATCAGAACACAGAACAACCATGCACTTCGGGTCTACTGTGTGACTGGTCCACCGTACCGGGCCTTTAGTCCACCTGGTCTACTCTCTGAGTCTAGACATATACATCGAGTCTGCAGTGTGATTGGTCCGCCCGCACCGGGCCTTCAATCCACCTGGTGCACTCCCTGAGTCTACAGTATGACTGGTCCTCCCGCACCGGGCCTTCAGTCGCCCTGGTCCACTCTCCGAGCCTCGGCACGTCTGGTCCGCCCCCTTGGGGCCTTCAGCCTATCCGGACTGCTCGTCGGGCCTTCGGGATAACCGGTCCGCCCTGGGTATGTTGGCCTACAGCACAAAGCAGGACCCGCCTCAACCCAACCCCAATCCAACAACCATGTGCACATAAACATATAATCATATAACAATCCACATCCAATCAAACCGATCTAGCAGATCACATAACATAACATCATCCTAACCAGGATACCGACCTAACCAGTCACTAGCATAATATCATCCTATATACCAGGATATCGACCTTAACTAGGTATCTAACATATACCATCCTAACTACCAGGATGCAAACATAGCAAAGCAATAACATAACAACAATACCCGGATTACAATCCGATAAAGGGCCGGCCTTGGTGCCTTAGACCCTGTTGATATAGTGAGGATAACTCACCTCGCAACTGCTGACTGAAAAGATAAGATCACGCTGCTCCAACCTCCGATAGGAACTCCACCACTGATAATACCAAAAGATTGAACTCAATAAATACCAATAATTACCAAAATACCCCTGGAAGTCAACTGGCCAACTCTTGGTCAAAGTCAAAGTCCTCAATCAAAGTCGACCTTCCTGACTGACTCTACTCGCCGAGTCAACCCGCTGACTCGTCGAGTCCCTATACTCAAAATCTCCCAATCCACGACTCAACTCGCCGAGTCGCCCCAAGACTCGCCGAGTCCAACCAACTCTGAGTCACTTCCTGCTCAACTCACCGAGTCGTCCCTCAACTCACCGATTCACCACTTAACCAAAAAGATTAGGACCTTATGACCAGACTCGCTGAGTCCAAGAACAGACTCGCTGAGTCCAAGAACAGACTCGCTGAGTCCATGGCAATCTTCAACAGACTCGCCGAGTTGTTCTTCCAACTCGTCGAGTTCCTGCCTATCTTCATCTAACTCGCCAAGTACACCCATGTGACTCGCCGAGTACCTCTAGTTCTTAATCCATACAGTGGCTTTCTAAGCCATGCAGGGACTCTCAACCATAGATCTATTCTCCTACAACCCATCCATCACATAAAGTGGCAAACTTTACGTAAATCCAAAGAGATCTAAGCATAAAACACTCTTGGGCTAGGGTTTGGGACAAGAAGGCTTCACTAACAACTCAAGGACAGGGGCTTTATGCACTTCTGGATCATCTTTATTTCAAATTTGAGGTAGCAACCTCAGATCCAACCTCCAACCCGAAATAACTCTAAATAAGCTCCCAAAAACTCCACAATGATAGATCTAGAAGCTCAAAAGCTCCAGCAACGAATTATTACTTCAGAAGGAAGCTCCAACTGAAGAATGAACCAAATCTCTGCAAAGCCCCTTGCTCCAACCTTCTTAATCTTCAAAGATCTCTTCACCAAGCACTTATCAAGGTTCCAAATGCTCTCCAATGCTCTCACAAACAGATTTAGGGTTTCTGGACTTCAAAAGGGGCTAAGGGGACTTAGGGGAGGGCATTAAGTCCTTTAAATAGGGTGCAACCCCGAAGTTTAGGGTTTTTCTCTTTTCAGCACCAACTCGTCGAGTCCAACCGCCGACTCGCCGAGTTGGCTACTTTACACGCGACCAGAATCGCGACTCTACTCGCCGAGTCTAGCCATGGACTCGCCGAGTTGGCCATCCTTATTTACACTTTGAACCCTGAACTTGCACTCCTGAACTCGGGATGTTACAGGTTCTGAGTACGAAATACTCTTCTGTAATCTCCCCATTCTTGACCTTATTAAATGGAACCCACAAATTAGCTTGTCTCCCCAATGCTTTGTCCTAATCACCAACAACCACCGTCCCTAAATTTGAAACTCTATCCGTTTTCAGCATATCCACGAAATTAGAATCATCAGAAAACTCGATTTCTCAAGAACCAACCTGCAACAACAACAAAATCGTTTGAAAACTCCTACTTGAAGTGCTTCAATGACAACATCGATCCAGTCTCCCTCAGTTCAGAGTAAGAGGAGAAGTAGATATGAGGGATGGGAGGTGGGTGTTGACTTCGATTTTAGTTTCAGAAAAAGGCAGACAAAGCTTTTTGATTAGGATCTTATGGGGGATCCGATGAACTTTAGAGATGAACATATAGAAAACAATTTCTAGAAGGAAATCTACACATACACACATACGTAAATCGTTGTAGATTGGATTTTATGGGTTTTCTTTTGCGTGAGAGATTTTCGTGTCTATGTATGTTCATCATAAATCGATGGAGTAACCAATGAAATGAGAGAGAGAGAGAGAGAGAGAGAGAGAGAGAGAGAGAGAGAGTAGGGTGGGGGTGGAAAAATCCTTAAATCAAAATAGGATTAAAATACTTATTGAAAAAAAAGGAAAAAAGAAATCAAAATGACATAACCGTCTTTTTAAGTTTTTTATGACAAAAAACTTAAAAAAAAAACTTTGATTTTGAACCTTCCATTTAAATTGAAAACCTTTTGGATTTTATCCAGAGTTTTTTGAATACCACAGATACCAAATTTGCAGTTTTGTCCAAAAATTAAGTTTGGCAAACCAAATCCACAAACACAAAAGTACCACTAGTTCAAATTGAAACTTGGACCGAATCTAAAAAAAAACACAAAACAAAGGGACCATTTATAGTTTTCTCAAAAACTATTATTATAAAATTATAAACACTCCAAAAATTTGATAAGAAGCTTTTATTTATAAAATAAACAAAAGAGTACAACGTTATTCTTGCCATAACTCTTTTCTTTTAAAAACTAAATATCACAAAACCCCACAAATCGCTACAGCCATTTGCAAGAACAAAATTCCACAATTCGCCAATCAAAACCCCATTCCAGTAATAATTTAATCAAAGTAAAACTGAACAAGTAGATCCATGCCATCTCTCTCTCCTCTCGAATTAGCAGAGGGGAGCAGACGCAACTGAACCACTGCAATAGAGCAAGAATTTGCACAACATATAAAGAAAAGCAACTACCTTTTGCTCTTTAATGCTCTCTTTAAAATCATTTCAGGTGATTCTCTTTCACCTTTTCTGACAATCGTGCTCTCATACTCCTTCCCTTTTCTTTTTTGGGTCTCGATGGTGATGAAGATGAGAAGAGGGTTTAGATGAGATTATGGCTGCTGTGCTGTTGTCAAACACTATGGCTCAAAACCACAACAGCAATGTAAATAACGATGTAAAACCCACAATTTTTCATGACTTTCTCGGCCGCGATTGCCCTCCGGTGCCCAACTGTGCCGCCGCCGGCGATGCTTCCGCTGCCGGTTCCCCTTCTGCTTCCGCATCCCGTGCTGGTGGCCCCATTTCCACTACTTCTGATCTGGGTTCTGGTATGTAACACCGCAGTGCCCACCAACCGTTTGATAAAATTCCTGCTATTGTCGTATTTCATTTTCAGCTTTTCTTAGTTTTACAATAAAGGGACTTGAATCAAATCCTTGTTAGCTGTTTCAATTTCATCATCTTCCAACTGTTAGAATTCATATATATGATGCTTTAATGGTGATCATGGTGTGTGACAAATTGTCTCATAAGTACATAATTTGATAATTTTCTCATTTTAACCATGGTAGACAGACAGGTTGGATCTCATCTTGAAGGGGTTCCATTCTATGGACAAAAAAGTGATTTTTCAGGCTCAGATATTGGGAATAGATATGCTGGGAATAAACGCAGTAACTCAGATTCTGTATTCTTGAGTTCATCAAGAGACAGCTCACATTTAATGAAGGTTTTTTTTTTTTTTTTTTTTTTTTTTTCAGTATCATGATTATTATATACAATTTTGTTTGAAATATATTCTAATGGAAGACCAATTTTATGGTTTAGATGCTGAGAAATGTAGGGCAAGAGCAACAACCAATGAGACCAATATTGCAACAAGCCACAGTTGCAAATGGAAAGCCTGATTCCAATCCTTCCAATTCCAAATGGGAAAGAGCAATTCCGGTCAACGTGGGACCAGTACTGCAGTACCCTTCACGTACTGGTCAACCTCTACCTTACCCATATCAACAAACACTTTCAAACCGATTCAAAGATCCCACCATGGGCACATCTGTCATTTCCCAATCAGCTGCTGATGAAGGATCAAGAACTGGAATCAAAGGGTCTGGAATCTTGAATTCTGGTAATGTCAGTGGTGTTGGTGAACCAAAACACAAGTCTGGAATCAGTGTTCCTGAGCCAGGCTCTTCTGCTCCTCTTCGGTAAATATTATATGATTAAAGACTCGGTTTTTTTTTTTATTTTTATTTTTATTTTTAAATAGTTTTTAATTAAATATTGTGATGGGATATGAGTTTTAGTTCTTGTTTTGCAGTCGATTAGGTTCAACGTCTGTAAGTCGGCAGATGACTATATTTTATGGTGGTCAAGCTCATGTTTTTGATGATGTTCATCCAAACAAGGTGAGCTCTAAGGTAGTGTTTGGTATGATGGAATCAGGGAAAGAATGGAATGTAATGGTTCATTCCATAGGAATGGAAAAAAAAAAACAAAAACCTGTTTGTTTTACTCTGTGGAATGGAATGAAAAATTGCAATAAAACCCCTTTTTTAGTTTTTGATGACATTAACTTTTTTTTGTATTATTTTAATGAAGTTGAACATCATTATGAAATGGAATGAAAATTTCCTTGCTCATTCCATTCCATTCCTTTATGATTCCATTCCATCGTACCAAACGGACTCCTTTTGAGTCCAATGGTTTGGTTTCTTTGTAGGCGTGATAATTTTTTTATTATTTTATTATTTTTCGGTTTGTTGCAGGCGGATGCGATAATGGCTATGGCTGGATCTAGTGGTGGATCATGGTCAACAAATTACTCACAAAATCCATCCATTAAACCATTTATCGGTATTGGTGATAACAATACTTTGTCACGTGAGAGATTGAATTCAACTCATGGGACTGGTTTAAGTGATCGAATTCCATCGATTCATGGTAAGTCTTTCATAAGGTCAAATGTCGTAGTTTTTTTATCTTGAAATTGACTTGTGTTGTTAAACCTTTTTTCGATATTTCCTTAACTATTTCATGTTTTCACTATCAACGATATTCATATAAAAATTTGGAGCAAAATCCAAGTCAAATATTGAATTAAAAACTTAGTTTACTTGACCTTAGAAGTGAAAATAAACAATTTATCTTTACATATAGGGAATACTTAAGTTGTTTGATAGTTGCTGATTGAGTCAGATAATTGCAGGAGGACATAGTGGTGTTTTAATGACAGATGCAAGACGACTATCACAAGCTACCGAAGAGAAACCATGAGGCATATATATATTTTTGTGTCATGAATTCCTACCTTTTTTAAATTGTATTATGTAGGAAGTTGTTTAGTTTAATCTATTTGTTTCATTTGGATTAAAAAACAAGTTTTAACTTGTGCAGCATGTGGTTAAATTGCTAGAAACTCTTTGGAGTTGGTATATCATATATGATGCACAACCTAAACAAGATTTCTTTGGTATTTTGTGATTTGGTAAATGAGAGTGGTAGAGCAATTGCTTCACATAAATGACCTCAAATATAGGAAACACAAACATGTAAAGGAGGGCATACAAATGGACGAATAAGTAGATGCAAGTAAAAGAACATATGCCAAAAAAAAAAAAAAAAGTAGACACCTATTTTTCAAATTAGGCTTGAGTTTCTTGTGAGCTATCTCTTCCTATTTATACTCTAGACATCACATTTAAGCTATTAAGCTAAGAAAACAAAACACATGCAAGTGACTAAGCAAACATGACACAAAATGCATATGCTAGTGATAAAGGGGCCTAGGCTATCTACATTTGATTATATATTTACTAAATTTAATCTATATTTGTTATATACTTATAATATTTTTATATTACTTAATTGATTTGTTGTTAAGTTACATTCACTAATCAGTATATTATATGTGAGTAAATGTCTATTTATATAATTTTATTATAAATTTTAGAAAACTTGAGGAAAATTTAAAATTGGGGTTTTTTCACAATGGTAAAATTTTAATTTTCAATAGTGATTGTAATTGTAAACAACACAAATGGATAAGGTTGTCATTAGAAAATGAATTATGAAGCAAACGATAATAAAAGAAACTTTGAAATTTACTATCAACTATTTAAGATATGTTTTCAATTTATATAGGGTTAATGACCTATAAGGGTAATAAAGTTTTAACTTTGTCCACATTAAATCCTTAAGGTTTTTCTTTTGTACATATTACACCAATATAGTTGTATATAACTGTTTAAAAAAGATAATAAGATTTTAATTTTGTCCACATTAGATCCCTAAGGTTTTTTTTTGTATATATTACACCAACATGATTTTTATAACCGTTTAAAGATAGGTAATAAGGTTTTAATTTTGTCTGTATTAGGTCCTTATTTTTAATATTTTTATCATTTCATCTAACTCTTTTACAATTTATATTAGTATATACTTAAACGGGTTAATCATTTCATCTTCTCATTTTAGTTGCATATTCACCACCACCACGGTTTCAATTGAAATGTTTCATAACAAATATTTTATCATTTTTACAAAAAAAAAATAATAATAATCAAAGTTTAATGATTAATGCTATGTTTTTCGCGTCAAAACTAGCTGATAAACTAGTTTATTTTTCGATATTTTTTAAGTTATCATGTTTGGCAAGCTAAAAAAATAGCGTATAAGCTAGCGTTTAAAAAACTACTTAGACTAGTTTTTTAAAAGTTTTTTTTTTTAATTTCCAAATATACCCCTTAATTAATTAAGAAAACATATTTTTTAAATGCCATTTATTGCATTATATAAATTTCAGATAGCTTATAAGTCAGTGACAAAGCCATGGTCAAAGTAAAAGAATATCCCCGAAAAGTAATGAGGTATCCACGATAAGTAATAGCTCCGCTAATGGGGTATCCCAAATACGCCATTATTTTTCGGGGATACTTTCTTACTTTGACCATGGCTCTGTCACTGACTTATAAGCTATCTGAAATTTATATAATAACATAAAAGGGCATTTAAAAAATATGTTTTCTTAATTAATTAAGGAGTATATTTGGAAACTAAAAAAACTTTTAAAAAACTAGTCTAAGTAGCTTTTTAAAACACTAGCTTATAAGCTATTTTTTGACTTGCCAAACATGATAACTTAAAAAAGATCGAAAATAAACTTGTTTATCAGCTAGCTTTGACGTGCCAAACATAGCCTTAATCATTAAGACTATGATTATTATTAGTTTTTTCTTTTTGTAAAAATGACAAAAAAAAATTATTATGTAACCTTTCAATTGAAACCGTGGTTGTGAAGAATGGATGACTAAAATAAGAAGATGAAATTATGAACCCATTTAACTAGATACTAATTTAACTAGATACTAATATAAATTATAAAAGAGTTAGATGAAATAATAAAAATATTATCTAATGTGGACAAAATTAAAACCTTATTACCCTTTTTAAACGGTTATATACAACCATATTGGTGTAATATGTACAAAAAAACCTTAAGGACTTAGGGGGTGTTTGGATTAGCTTATTAGCTTATTTGTGGTGGGAATAAGCAATAAACATGAGGAGAGATGCTTATTAAAATTAGCTTATTTAGCTTAATAAACTGGATTTTATCCAAACACTCAAAGTTAGAATAAGCAATAAACACTTCGTTTTTTCCTATCCAAACACTCCCTTATATGGACAAAATTAAAACCTTATTACCCTCTTTATTAACCCATTTATATAAAGATAGTTAATTTTATAAAGCACAAAAAAATAAAAAATAAAAAAACTACCACCTCCTCTCTAACATTATATCAGAAAAACATCTCAAACGTTTGAAGCCCTAATTCTCCATCGATCACTCACTTCACTCCCGCGCTCCAAATTGAAGCTCCGATCAGGTAATCTATTCCATCAATCGTTATGCCACCTGCTTATGACGATAATTTTTCCAAATCCCGCGTTTCTTATGGTTGCATTTGTCTATAATTGTTCGCCAAATTCTTGTATCATTCGGGAATCATCTGAACAACTGATCAAAATTGGCCCTCACATCATTTTTAATCTACATTACATCATTACTCCGTCTCCCTTAAATCCTATAATTTGAATTTGCGTTTCATTCGGAAGAGATTTGAATTTCAAAATTGATGTGCTATAAAGTTTTTTCCTTTTTATTTTTGCTTTCTTTCTGGTCCGATTCGCATATATCTATACTGTATCTGACCTGTTGGAAATTTGTTTTTGATGATAATCGTGAACTGTGAAGTCTCAATTTGATCAAAATGTCTATTATACATTTATACTTCCTGTTTGTTTTTGATCATTATACTTCCCAAGTTCCTCTTTTTTGGAGTATGAACTTGAATTAAGATTTCATCTTCCACTTTTATCATTTTATGTTTAAAGTCTGTACCATTATCCAATTATAATTGCTATAAACTCGTCTTCAAAACTACAAATGATTAACTTATTTAGCTAGTATCATGGTTTGTTTGCTTGTTTATTGGTTATAATTGCTATAATACTATTAGTTGAACTTAATAGATATCAGCACATCTAATTGTTCTGATCTTTTTTCCAGGTTGATCCATGGATCCAGAAGCTGCCCGAACTGCCCGGGAATCCCTGGAGTTAGTTTTTCAGATGTCAAATATTGTTGACACAGGATTAGATCGCCACACACTTTCTGTATTGATTGCCCTTTGTGACCTCGGTTTAAACCCTGAAGCACTTGCTGCTGTTGTCAAGGAGTTCCGGCGGGACCCACCATTAACCACCACCACCACCACAACACCACCATCTCCACCGCTTCCTTGATCACATAATTCTTCTTTTCTTTCAACTTTTTCTGCTTCATCTTTCCATTTTAAAATGACTTTTACCCCATGAAAATATATGCAATTTGTATGTTATGAAGAGCTTTTCCATTTTGTTTTGGATATGGTCCTTTAAGAGTATGCACATGTTTAACACACAAGGGTAATTTTGTCATTTTGGCTCTCTCTTTCCTGTTTTAACATTGAGGAAAAATGGATCTTTTCATACATAGGTCAAACACTTGCAATGATGAGTAATCTTGAATGGTTCACTTTAAACTTGATCAATTTAAGTTTCAAGTAAAAAACCTTCACATCAGTTAAAATGGTTAGTGAAACGACAATATTAGGGTTCATGTTTGCTATCTTAAAATGATGGAATTGGATGTAAAAACCATAAAAAAAATTTGGATAAATGCTTCCCTTTAATTTATAGAGATGAGTTGTAAAAGATGGATTACTTTTGGTTCACATCCTATATCGGTTAGGAGTTGGAAAAATTATGTAGTGCAAAGGTTTTCAAAAGAGACGTAAGACAAATGTTTAACACAATACTACATTACCTATTTTATCAAAGTCAATATTTAGTGCAAAGTCCCTGTTATTAAAAAAATGTGATCCAAATGGTTCCTAGAATATTTGAAACGAGTCTTGGAATCGACTACATTACCACAATGACTCTTTAGATCTTAAAACCAGTAGAATAAGATGTAATTAGTTCCAACAATGATTACTTGGTTATAAGAATTTAAAACTAACTTTTATTTGGGTTTAAAAATAAAAGTTAAGAAAAAGTATCCAAGGTTTTTAGACATTATTCCCTTCAAGCCAAGGATCGATATGAAAATAAAAATAGGATAACAAATGAAAACAAGAATGATTTGATTTAGAGCGGAGCCTATCTTCATATGGAGTCATGGTTATGATCAACTTGACAAAATCCTCCTAATGTGAAAATTTTAAATCTAAAAAGCATCATAAAACTGGTGCATGTGATATTCTACTTCGACATCAATTCCAAAAAACAAACCGATTTGATATGAACGATACACCTCATCTATTTGTTTCAAAAGATGTAGCCAAGATAAAAAAATATTGCAACTAAGGGTTATTATATGAACATATCGGCTGAACTAAACAGGAAAAAACAAGAGTTAAGAGATGTCTATTTCATAGCTATAAAGAATAGATTTTGGATGAAGATGAATTAGATAAAATAATACTTGAGCATATTGAAGATCTAACAGAAGCCTACATGGAGAAATGTGTTACACATGTTTGAAAATACGTAAAGTATACAATGTGGGTAGGAAAAATGATGTGGCTAGAAAATATGTACTAAAGTTAAAACAATATGGCTCAAAAAATATGTAAAAAGAGTTCCCTTGCGAAATTTTTTAAACACATGCTAATATGCTATTGATTCATTAATGTTTTCTAAGCCACACTCCATTTTCACATACAAAATTGTGAATATGTGTCTATTATATACATATTACTCATCAATTGTAGTATGGTAGGCAATACTTGAACATGATACTTCGCAAAGACTTAAAAAACTCATGGATAATTTCTTGAATCGTGTAACGTTAATTCCTTAATTTCAAACCCTAATCCATTTTTAGTTATGATGTTGCTAATATAGGCTTATTTAAAAGAAAACACAATGGATAGTAAGACGTTTCGCGAGGCATTTTAAGGATCGCGTGATATGTGTCTCAAAGCTGCATTTAATGTTAATCGAGACTACAAATTGTAACACTTCCATTCACTTGAATCTCATAAAAAAGGTTTTGCAAATGTTGTAGAGATAGAGACGTTTCCATCGATGGTAGAACACTATAACATAACAATGGAAAATGATTTTATAAATTTGGGTCCATTCGTCTTCTTCTCACGAGTCACCAGGTGGAACTCCTAGGCCATATAGTCATTTTGTATAGAGAACTCTTCAGTAAAATCCTAATATTTTAGTCCATTTTATGCAAAAATCTCAAATGAAATTTTATTATAGAAAAACATAAAATAAGTCTAAATCTGCAAAATCGACCAAAATAATTTTTTCAAAGTTTAATCAATATTCTGTGTTTTTCTATAAATAAAATTTAGTTTAAGATTTTTCATAAATTTGATTAAATATAAGAGACTTTTTTTTTTTTGGGAAAATTTCAGTTGAAAATGTGGTGATGTTGTAACATCCATTATCAAGGTAATTTATAATTTTGACCCTTAATATGAGATTTTGTTGCAATAGGTACCATGTTTGAATTATGAGGAACACACATTTTGTCTAGTACGCTGAACAGGAAGGAAGCCTTTGGAAAGCATCATTAACTCCCAATACATCTTCCCCTCATCAGCCTCCATTGCCTACATTGTCCCTTGCAAATCCTGATCCCCATTGGTGGTGTTTTGAGCTCATTTTTGGTGTTGTTGTCCACTCTTAAAGGAAGGACGCCATTGGAAAGCAAGGAAGAAACTCCAAGCTTGGTAGATAGATCTGAGTTCTACACTACTTGAGAAACCTCCAGAAGGCATAAAGCTCTAAACTTGTTGGTTATTTCTTTAGATCTTGTTAGATGTGGAGTTTTGTGCTTATTAGCCCCATAATCTTGGTCGATTTGGGTAGAAGCTACTTTAGACCAAATGAGTTGTCCTTTTGGATGTTTTAGAGTGTCTAGAGTGATAAAAAAGGGATCTTGGCCCTTCTTTTCGTACCATGCAAAGGTTATGATGTCTTAATGGGTTAAGAAGTTAGGGTTTTAAGATTTAGACACTTGATAGCCATGCAAGATCATAAAGTTGAAAACTTTATGATTTAGAACACTATTTGGGATTAGATCTGGGCTTTGGACGAAATGACTTAATAGATTAAGCATTTATTAGAAGGACAAGTTGGCAAGTGCGTATACTGAGCGTACCTTATAGTAAGCTGCACGTACCTGGTCGAGACCCCGCTTTTTTGGTCGAGTGAAATGTATTACACTGGGCGTAATAGCTGAGTATGTTGGGGGTACTCAGCCTAAGTTAACTCGGTTGACTTTTTAACCTTTGACCTTGACTAGGATTTTGACTTAGGGGTATTTTAGGTATTTTGAGTTGTAGATTGAGATTTGATTACTATTTGTTGTAAAGGTGATCAGTAGAGTCTGTATTCAGAGCAGCGTGTTGTTCAGTTATTTCGTCAAACTATGAGGTGAGTTTTTCTTACTGTACTTATGGGTCGAAAGCACCAAGGCTGACCCACTGGATTTTGTATCCTGATATATTAGATTGATGTTATGATGAGTATGTGTTCGACCGGTATATGTGTATGATTACATGTATTCACTAAATATGTGTCAGATTGGTAGATCTGTATGATTACCTGTGTTGCTGGTTATTGATTGTTATTGTATATATGTCGACATGTTATGGTTTTTTAGGTTGAGATGGTCCTGCTTTGTGCTGAATGCCAAGATACCCGCGGCGGTCTGGATAGACTGAAGGCCTGTGAGGCGGTCCAGTCAAGCCGAAGGCCCAGAGAGCGGTCCAGATAGACTGTAGGCCCTACGAGACGGTCCAGTTATGCTGAAGGCTCATATATACATGCTGTTATTTGTATTGGTTGTGTGTGGTACTTTGGGAGAAATCACTAAGCGTTGACTTACAGTTTAAGTTTTATGGTTCAGGTACTTAAGATAATCGTAGGAAAGCAAAGGCGTGATCATACACATCATTTTGGTTTCATGTTATTGAATTCTGGAGATACTCTGATTTGTGATTATTGCTTTTGAGAATAATGTTTTGTAAACAATTATGGTTTTTGGTTGGGTTTTAAAAATGAAAATTTTACCTTGATTTTTGGGATGTTACAGATGTGGTAATGTAGGCTTATTTAAAATACCGGCTAAAACTTTGGAAAAACTTTTTTTTTTAGCCGGTTTCGCAGACTTACGTAGTATCTCTTACTTTTTTTTTTGTTAAATTGATCAACATATATATATATTTTTTTTCTGAAGATCACCTTATTTTATAACTAATAATGAAAATATTGAGATTTTTCTGAAAATTACCCTTGAATTAATATATATTATTATTAACAAAATATTTATAAACTTAAAACATTTTTTTAATAAATAAAAGAAATTACGGTTGTTGCTAATTTCTAGTAATGAAAAAATAAACTAAGTACTTCCTTCTTGCTTTATATGCATTGTTGTTATTGTCGCGGTGAGATGCAAGGATGTTTCTTTCATTTTGATGTTCCTTTTATGTTCTTTTAATACAAGTATCACCTAACCTTCATACCTTACTTGCTAACAACCATTGGCTAAAACATATCCATTAAGAGTGAAAAGTGAATATTCAAAGACGAACTTCATAAAAGTCTCGGTATTTTGGTCATAAGGTAATTTTCAGAAAAGTTCCAATATATTAATTAAAAAAATCAGGATAACAACTAAATCTACAAAACCGACCAAAATAATTTTTTCAAAGTTTAACTATTTTGTGTTTTTCTATAAATAAGATTTAGTTTAAGATTTTTCATGAATTCAATATAAGAGGTTTTTTTTTTTTTTTGAAATTTTCAGTTGAAAACGTGGTTATGTGGTAAAAGCACCAACCTACCGATATGGTATTTTATTGAATAGCTTTATTTTTAATATATCATTGATGACTGTGTCCGTCTGAAAAAAAAAGTCACAACACATATTCAAATCAACGGATAACATAATAATAAAATTGTTTTTGATATTCATAATCAACCAAGTGTAGATTATAGTGATTAGTATACAGTCATTCTTTTTAAACGAGATTTTGTACTTCTAGATTGAATACAAACAAATAATATTTTTTTAAAAAATTCCAATCACAAATAAATATTCTATTTTGCATCTGTTGACGAATCTTTTACTATTTTGTTAATGTCCAAAGAAAACCCCCCAAAATTGTAGCATAATAAAATCCCCCTAATTCAATTTTAGTTTGTCATATTTTGTTCTTAGTTTTGTTATCTTCTACATAGTTTACAAGTGGCTTCAAAACCATCCAAATCTACATAAAGACATCACTCGATCCAAAATTTGCCAACTACAAATCCACATGCATTATTAAGCTTAATTTATGTTTATTTTTGTTTATAATATGACTATCATGGTTTTAAAGTATTTTAGGTGACAGAAAAAAAACAATTATAACGCTGCCAACAAAAATGTCTTTTTCATATTATTTGTTAAGGTAGTATTTTATTTATTACTTTTAATTAATATATAACACACTTATATTTATTTATGTGTTTTAATATTCTTTTTTCATTACTTTGTATTGCAATATCATATTTTTTTAATTAAGATATTATATTTCTAAATTTTTTACTCATTTATATTAGTAAAAAATATTTTGTAGTTAGATGATATTATTATAATTTAATAGTCCCTTCAAAGTATCTTGTAAATGACCAATGCAATATTTATTTAGTATAAAATCGTATATTAAATAAACTTCATCATAAAAAACATAGTAAAACTCGTCATCAATCTGATCATTTTTGACTCCAATGGTAGTATAGTGATCGGAAATTAATATTGAAGACACTCAATTAAGGCTCTATCATAACTAAATAAGTGCGGCTCTGATCTTAACACATAATCTAAGAGCTTTTAACTATGAATCGATTTAAATAATAAAAACTGATTAGTAAGAAAAAGGAAGATGTTCAAAAATAAATAAGGGAAAGGGAAGTTTATGCATCAAAATCAATGTGTCACACGTTTTGTAAAGATTCTTATGAATAAAAAGACAAACTTAATTTGGAAACTGGTACAACCAAGAGTTTTTGTATATATAGTAAAACTTTCTAAAAAGTAATTGTTTGCCGGATAAGAAAGATAAATATAGATTCGTATATATTTTTTAAACAGTAGACCCCACCCAAGGTTGAAACCTATGACATTGAAATTTGGGTCAATTCCATTTTGAAATTTTAATACCAAGTGATCACCGTTATGTCTGCTTGGTGATAGTATAGTACATTAATATGATAAATGAATGGAGATCCAATATACACCTGTATATATATAAGAATGTTCACTTCTTATATCTACCATTGATCATAAAAGTGATTCAAAAACTCTTGTGATCGATTATGAACACTCTCTCCAAAGCCTATGAGGTTGGCACCACCTTCTCTCACAATATCATCCCTCTTGACTTTGAATCAATCGATGGGGTCCCGGAATCCCATCTATGGTCTCAATCCGATGAATCACATCAAAAGATTCAAACCAACAACCCTCGTGATTCATTGATTCCAGTTATCGACCTCTCTGATCCTTGTGCAATTGATCTCATTGGTCAAGCATGTAAAACTTGGGGCATGTTTCAAGTCATTAACCATGGAGTACCCTTGGAGTTGGTAAAAAAGGTCGAGTTTGAAGCACGAAGGCTTTTTTCTCTCACGACTCATGAAAAGCGAAAAGTGTTGAGATCACCAACTGGAGCAACGGGCTATGGTTTGCCTAGGATATCGCCGTTCTTCGCGAAGTGTATGTGGCATGAAGGATTCACCATCATGGGTTCTTGTGTTGATGATGCTAAGGTTCTTTGGCCACATGATTACCAAAGATTTTGGTAAGTTTGACTTTTGACCAAATGTTTTCAACTTTTCATGCAAATTCATGCACGTATATGTGATGTAATGCTTCATAAAATATGCATTTTTTAGGGGTGTAAAATTAGAATTACATTTTTTTTGGAACGGCAACTACTAATCTATATATTAATTACATGCATTTAAATGGTACCAAACTTTGTACTATTATTCTATTAAAATAATATATATATATATATATATATATATATATATATATATATATATATATATATATATATATATATATATATATATATATATATATATTTTGCTGAATGTTACATCAAAACTATAAATATTTTCATTATAAAGAGTTTAATTAAATAGATGACCATCTCTTTGTTTTCTTCATTGTCATATATAAAATCATTGATCTCAATTTTCAAAGACAAGTGGCCCTTTGTTTTGTCATTAGTTAATTAAAACAAACTACTAATATTATTCCGATCTTTATAAATTAACTTTTTTATGCATAATAATATATTTGTAACAAATATTGAAAGCCACACACATACAATATATGTTATAGACTATATATGTGATCATTTACATCGAACCGATTTATCTATTTCATCATAGATTCACATCAATACAAAATATAACACCTATCTAGCTAGCTACTTAACTTATTATATTATAAATTAAAACAATCAACGTATGCAACACCGATTAATTGTGCATCATATTCAATATTTTATGATCTGTTATTGCCTTGTATTTTGCACATTAATTAATGCTTACATCACTAATGAATTTGTTACTTGATGAATATTGTAGTGACACCATGGATGATTACCAAAACCAAATGAAACTACTTGCCCACAAACTCTTACTTTTAAGCCTTCAAACATTAGATGTAACACAAGAAGAAATAAATTGGGCAACTTCAACTCATGGCTCTAATGGTGCACTTCAACTTAATTCATACCCATCGTGCCCTAACCCTAGTCGCACCCTTGGTCTTGCACCTCACACAGATTCCCTCCTCTTAACCATTTTGAACCAATATGGCATAACAGGTTTAGAGATCTTTGTTGAAGGGTTAGGGTGGAGTCCTGTGTGTCCCATTGAAGGTGCATTTGTGGTGAATGTAGGTGACCTTTTGCATATATTTTCTAATGCAAAATTTCCAGTTGTTTATCATCGAGCCGTGGTGAATCAATCAAAGCACAGAATATCGGTTGCTTACTTTTATGGACCTCCGATTGAGTCTACATTAGCTCCTTTGTCTAATTATCAAGACCCTTGTTTCAGATCTTTGCTTGTGAAAGAGTATATAAGATTGAAAGCCACACATAACGATAAGGCTCTATCCTTGATTCGAATATAAGTTTCTTGTTTAATTTGTCATAGTTTTACATGTAATTGGCCAATAAAGTGAAATAAGAATGTTTCAAGGGAAATAAATGTTGGTATATTTCCGAATATTATCTTCTGCAGCATGTTTTTCTATAATTGATCGTATCTGATTTTATTTATTTAGCATCCACAGAAAACACTCTTTTGTATATATAGTAGAAACAGTCATATAATATCCAACCTTTAGATTTAAGTTAACTCACTGTTAATCTTTTTATTAAAAGGTTTTTCTTTTTTCTTTTGAAAGTAATTGAACATGTGTAAAGACAATAACATTTTCGGTGTAATATTATTCGTTTAGCTGTGATTAATATTATACTTATGTACCACTCTTCTTACATATTTGCTAAAATTTCTTTCAAATGGAAAGTTTGAACAAAATCTTATAATTGGTTTCAGTTTTGGATTAGTATCATGAAAGACCGTATGTATTGTTTTTTTTCCGATTAAATCTTAATTTTATTATTTTTCCTGAAAAAGACTACATTATTTCGATTTGACAATTTCAACATTTTTTCCCGAAAAAAGTTGTCAAATGCAAGGGTTTTTTCCGAAATAAAAATAAAAAGTCGAGAGGTTTTTCGGAAAAAATATGAAGTTGCAGGTTTTTAGGAAAAAAAAAAAAGTTCACGGGTTTTTCGGAAAAAATAAAAAAATGCAAAAAGTTGAATGAAAAACCCATCTTTTATGTTATTAACCTTTAGTTTTCTTTAAGCATTGAATAAAATCATGTGCAAACCATTAAAAAGCTATTGGGTACGCATAACGCATATGCCTTCTTTTGTTTTCAGCGAGTAATTTTATAACCTCTTAAAATTCCTGTACGAGACACTTGATAATTATATACATATATTAAAAACCAACATGGTTATCAACAGTAAACTTTTCCGCTTTCATATTTTAACCACAGTATTATGCACAAAACGACTCCTTTCGCCCTTCTACATTTGCAACTGTCCTTCTTGCACAAACGAATATACCCGATGCAGATGGTTTCATACATTTCTCGCAGTCTTTTCATCTAAGAACTTACATTCTCGAATCCAACTCCTCCGATTCATAAGGTATTTCGACTGCAATCTCTTTCTCTTTCAAGTTTCATCATCGACTTCTCCCACTCTTACTCAATTTATTCTCAATTTTGACAAAACTGTTTCTTGATATGCAAAATTTTCTGATTTCTGATTTCGTTTCCGACTCTCTGCAATTGATGTTTCCGCTGTCTTCTCTTCCAAGAATTAACAGTTTTGACTCCAACTCTTCCGATTGATAAGGTATATCAATTGCAGTCTCTTTCTCTTTCATCTTCTGATCATCGATTTTCCCC
Organism: Lactuca sativa; assembly: GCF_002870075.4. Classification (NCBI taxonomy): domain Eukaryota; kingdom Viridiplantae; phylum Streptophyta; class Magnoliopsida; order Asterales; family Asteraceae; genus Lactuca; species Lactuca sativa. Next base: position 55,221,778 of record NC_056623.2, read on the forward strand.
AATGTTTCTGAATTTGTTCAACTTATCGACAAAAAAAACTTCTTAATGTGTACATTTTCTGATTTTTGATTTCGTTCTGAATCTCTAGAATTGGCATCCCCGCCGTCTTCTCCTCTAACAATTTACTCTGTAGTGTTTATTCTCCAAGCGAAGACCCTCTTTTGCAATTATCACACCTCCCCGCCCCCTCCAGTGGAAACGATAATATCTCATTCTTGCAATTGTAGTGAAAGCGGCACCGGTGGCGATGGTGGCTTCCACACAACCGTCTTCCGATTGATGCAAGAGGATTGGTCCATCTGTTGCTCCTGTATTATAGGGCTCTATCAATTTGGGCAACGATTTTGAGCAATCGCTAACGAATTTTGTTGGAGGTCGGCAATTTCCATTTAAAGACGTAAATGCCCTGAGAAGATTTCGATCGTCAAGTCTAAGAAGAAAAAGAGCGTCGCCATGCTTTGCGTAAGGTCGATTCAATATGTATTTTCTGAAATAGCTCCATTATATTTCCTCTTTTGTTTCATTCAACAACATAATTGTGCAATTGACGTAAGATGAAATTAGGGCTTTTTGTTTTGGTTTTATATTATTCAATTTCTCAAAAGATCAAGAATTTGGGGAATCATGGACTTCCTTATTGGTCTGATGTGTTTAGCAGTGTTGGAAGTTTACTCCCTATCAATGGAGGGAAGGCTGCTCAACAGACCAATTTATCATCAATGGTTCCTCATTTCTTCTTTTTTCTAAAGATTGAACTGACATTTCTTCTTTGTTCCAAAGACTGACCTAACATTCGAGTAATTTTCACTGCTAATCTTTGTCTTTGAGAAGTAGTGCATCATCTAAACGAAAATTTGATATTTTCCTGTTAATCTTGTAGAAGATTGGAGAATTGATTTTAAAAGGGGGTCACTTCTATGTGTACGCTTATCTTTTTGTTTTTTTTGGACAACTGTAGGAATAGGATCATCTAAAGACACTATTGTGAGCATCCGTAGACCAAGACTTATCAAAAACAGCCTCATATAGTTGTGTAGATTAAGTGCTTTACCCATTAACTCTATTAAGTGAAAAGGAAGCTCATTAGTGTCCAATTATGCAAGCCTAACCATAAATACCATGGAGTAGAGATTTTGATGCCACTAATTTGCGATTGAGGATAGGAGAAGGAAGAAGAGCTCCTACAAATGGGGTATTTTGAAAAACCTTATCTTAAACTTAAAACCTCGAACTGCTCCTAAGTTAATTTACATTTACGTCCTTTATTTGCTTTTGCATTACATACAACATTGAAGTAATGATGTCGTTTCTTTCTACTCATACATGTTATGGATTCAAGGTTATTAGCTAAATTATGCCCTCAATCACTATACTTTCAGGTACAACACATTCATGCACATGTGGTCTCCTGCTGGTCAAACCGGATTGTTTGGAATGCATGAAGTTATGAATCACGGTTGCGATTTCATAAATGGACAAGGAAGCAAAAAAAGATGGATCTAACAGAGTAACAATAATAGGGAAGTGTGACTTCTAGCTCATACTAAAATTACTTTATCTATGCATTATTTGATTTTATTTAATCCTTTTATTATTGTCACAAAATTTTTTGATTTCCGAATATATCAACAGTTACCTAAAAACAAAAAAAGCTTCATCATATTCCCATTAAAACCTAGCGTGTTTGAGAACCCATAAATGACTATTAAACACAGATAATCTTTTTTCAATAAATACGTTGTCCCGTGGTGAACCACGGGATCACCTCCTAGTTAGTATAATTTTATAATCGATCTTATAAAATTCTCGTTTTGAACACTTAATTAAAATCTTGATTTCACATGACTTAACCCTAAAATCCATTTCAGTACCATATACAAATAGCCACAATACATAAATCCCTCTAAAACTCAAACCCAAAATATTGTTCAAATTATAAAACGTATAATTATTATCGTTGGATTTATCCTTTATCATCTGTATGTGATCCTTCCACTAGTCTTTTTTCGTATATTTATGTTGAAACAAAATTGCATTATTCGAGCTGCACACAACACAAAACAAACATCAGTTGATTTAGGAAGGGTTAAATGCAATAAATAACAATGTACTTTCATTTTCTTTTCTTCTTATGGTAATATCGTACGTAAAAAACTCTACACAATTATAAATAACAATGTCAACAAAATATAAAGCAAATTCCACTGCTATAAGGTAGATTTTTTTAAGGTATAACATCCTTTCTAAAAACAAAAAACTTGAAAATGCAATGTTATATACTTGTGTTGATTTTTCAAAGTACAATGCCTTAATAAGAAAAATAAATTGAAAGTAAAATGTTGTTATAGAAAGAAATGAAAGTAGGATGCTAAAAATAAAATTATGTTTTACACCAAATTATTTGGTGTTAAACCTCTCCAACCCAAATTTGGTGTTTTATTATTAATTTGCACCAGATTTTTTGTTTAAACAATTTTTTTTTTTTTTTTTTTTTAATTACAAATTGGTATTTCATGAATGCATGTATTTTTAGTTTATTTAATTGTATAATTATATATGAACTAATATATAATTGCTACTTGTAATATTATTACAGGTTAAAAATATATATTATTTAATGGCATACATTAAGTTAAATTTTTATGTTTCAAACTTATTTTAAAGATTTACTACTTTTCAATCATTTAAAACACAAAAACAAATTTAAATAAATAAACCTCTCAATTGACATATATTTCATCTAATAATATAAATTACCAAATTATTTTAACTTATATCTATATAATTTATAAACAGAAAAAAAAAATCTTTTTGGTGTTAAAAATAATGTAATGGGTAATGAGTTGGAAATGGTTTAACACAAATAACTGAAATATAGGTAGCTAAGAACCAAAAACTTAATAATTTTTTTTTTTTACCTCATTTGTTAGAGCCAAGATCCATTAAAAGCCTTCATCTCCTTTGAAAGTTGAAGGATTTCATTGTAAACGCAAACACAAGTGCAAAAAGCAAACAGAAACCCACCACAGCAGTTGCAGCAACACCTAAAAATTCATGTCTGTAACCAAACTGATCTTCAAGAAACTGTTTCAATGGGACCGAGTGGGACCCATCAGCAAGTTTCAAAAGATCATCCACATCTCCATATTGTGATGTCAGCAGCCCATATAAACTCCAAGCCACTGGATTAGCCCAATAATACCATCTCCACCATATAGGAATCCTCTGTAGTTTTAAAACCCAAAACATATTATTTATTTACTTAATAATTTCCCATTTGAGAAAAATTGTAAACAACGAGAGGAGTTGAGTTACCAACTTACCATTCGGACAACCATGAATCCGCTAAAAAGATTCCAAAGCATGTAAAAAGGGGCGGCAACTATGGCGGCGATGTTGTGGTTGGGGGTGACAGCGATTGTCATCATTCCAAAGAAAGTGAAGTACAGCAACGTGAAGAACATGAAGTATACGTACCAAAAAAGCTTCATCATATTCCATTCGAATGAAGCTAGAAAGTAGAAGATAACACTGTAGACGAGCGACTGTACGTACACGTACGGGAACTCTATCGCAACCTGACATCATAAAATATTGTCATCCACGACAGTAAAAAGAACCAAACACTTCAAGTGTATTTTATTGAAACCAAAGCCTTGGACTCCTTTTATAAGCTTGGGACCACAGAGAAGAGAAATACCTGTGCAAATGCAAAAGGTAAGGCGGAATACATTCCGGCCGCCCTTTCACGGTAGGAAACGGAGCGTTCGATGTAAATAACTGGTTGGACGGAAGAGGCGTTGGTGATTCCGATGAATAAGACTGCTGCATACATGGATCCCATTGCATTAAAAATGTCTTGTTGTGTTTCCCTGTTCAACAAGAATAAAAAGAGGAACGTTGGATTTTAGATATTTGAATAATACACTTGAAGTGTTTGGTTTTTCTTACTAAAAATTTAAAATAAGATACCTTTTAGTACCGAATTTCCAGCACATAGTCCCGAACATTAATGAGATGATGACTGTGTAGAAAAAGCGTACAGCTGTGTATTGTGGGTTCCGCCAGTAAGATAGATTTTGCTTCCAAAGGCATGCGACAAACTGGCCTAAGAATGTCTGAGAATATTTGGTTGGGAAGGTCAACAACCTTGAATTTCTATCTGGTTTGCTTAAGTTATCAACTAATTCTTGGTTTTGCCTGAAAAAGTAAATTGTTGAAATAGATCCGGTATAAGGAAAAGGGCGAAACAGTAATTTCTTTTATTTGTATTTTATATTAATAGCATCCGATTTTCAAAGTTTGAAAAATTTACGAATTATAGAATTGTATTAAGGAAAAGATTAACATACAGATATAGATCTGATTGACGATAAACTTGAGCAAAGTCTACACCAAGTCGATTTTCTTCTGTTGTTGAAGTGGCCTCAAGAATCCATGCAGCAGGATTATATCCAGCTCTGATCTTGGAAACTCCTTTTACTCCCTATAAATAAAATAATTTAAAAAATTGCCATTTTGCAAATAAATAATATAAAATACCAACCTGAAAAAACTGAATAACTTTGTGGGACCCAGTCCCCAAAGGTCCAGCATAAATCAGCTTCCCCCCATGTTTCATCAGTAACAACTACAACACAAAATTGATAATTGAAAGTAAAATTGGAAAGTAAAGTAAAAATGAAGATTAAGATTAAGATTAAGATTAAGGGTACCTCATCGAATGATTCAAAAATATCAATGCTGGGTTGATGAATGGTGCAAACAATGGTGCGACCAGTGTTGACAATATTTCTTACAGTTCTCATAACAATGGCAGCAGCTCTAGCATCGAGTCCAGAAGTAGGCTCATCCATGAAGACAATAGAAGGATTAGCAACTAATTCAACAGCAATTGTTAGTCTTTTTCTTTGTTCTGTTGATAATCCATCAACGCCAGGTAATCCAACTAAACCACCTTTTAGTGGATTCAGTTCAACAAGCTCCATAACCTCTTCTACAAACTCCTGATCAAATTCAAATCAAAAAAATCGGAATCTCATCTCAATAAATCACCACATGTTTCGTGTCATATTTCGAGATATTCTTATTTTATTCAAGAAAGCGACGTGAGGAAAAAAAAATGTTGCTTTTCGAGATGAAAAAAAGTTCAAGAAATTGGGTAACACAAGTATTTCTTTGAATTTTAAGAAAATTGGGTGTAGTAGAGTTGGTTAATGTGTTTGGATTCTTAGGAAAAGGTTGTGGGTTCGAGTCTTAAAATACCATTTTTTTTGTATAGTTTGTGAAATTTGATAAAAAAAAAAAGTCTTCCAACAGAGTGAACATGAAATTTCATGGGAGACAAAACCTAATCTTGTTTACATTTGAAAGAAATAATTATGAGTACGTTTGGTTGTGGAAAATTTTCCATTTTTCGATGAAAATTTTGAAAATGCGTTTGGTTGATTAATTTTTCAAAAACTTTCCAAGAGAATGAAATTTTTATGTTTTCCAAATAGTATGTAAATTAGAAAAAGGGATTTCTACAGTTTTCCAAAGTTTCCTAAATTTCTAAAATGAAAAATGAAAACTCCACGTGTTTCAACCAAATGCATTTTTTAAAATTTTCATTGAAAACCAAAAATGAAAACTCAACTCTATTTTCTAAAAACATTTTCTAGAAAAAAAAAAAACTTTTTCATAACCAAACACACCCTATGTTAGCCAAGTCCGATATTTTTATTATTTTGTGAAATAAGTACTAAGAAAACAACATTTATGAAAAAAATGTCATTTTCACAAAAAAAAGAAAAACAATTTCGCAAATTAGAAAGTATTTTTCTCAAAATAGGTTGTCGATTTTTGTGATAAATGTTAAAAAGGTGGCCATTTTGTGATGTGACCTTCCAAATTTTAGTCATATTTGTGATTAACTCAATTAAAACTCTCAAATTAAACAAAAAAAGGGCACAATTTTTTTTTTTTTATCAAATGATAGTAATTAGTAAGATAATGTTTAAAAAAAAATTTACCCTTCTTGTTTTCATGTTGATATCAGAAGGCAATCGAAGCCAAGCTGAAAATATTAATGATTCATGAACAGTCAAACATGGGGAATGAACATCATTCTGTTCACAATAACCAGAAACCCGTGCAAATGTTTCTTGATTTTTTGGGTACCCTGAAACAAATACTTGACCCGAGATATGCCCACCCGTTTTTCTACCCGCTAAAACATCCATAAGGGTAGTTTTACCAGCACCACTAACACCGACCAATGCCGTGAGGACACCTGGCCTAAATGCTCCCGTTACATTCACTAACAATTGTAGTTTGTCATTTGATAGACCTTGTTGCTTCAACTCCTATAAATGTCAAAACAATGGAAGATTTAAAATTTTGGTGTTACTATGAAAATTGGAAAGTAAAGATTACTGAATTACTGATATACCCCTGGGATGTCCACGTAATAACTAATGTTTCGGAAGGTCATTGTGAGTGCTTGAAATGGAAGAACCATTCCTCTTTGGTTTTGGACTTCAGTATCTAATACAGTAAAATGAGAGAAAGGTTACATTTTGATCTAATAAAATATAGGGTTAATCTCAAAAAAGACCTTATATTTTATGTTTTTTTTTCCTGATTAAAGCTCAAAATTTTTTTTTTGTCTGAAAAAGACCTTGTATTTTTCATTTATTTCCAATCTGGCCCTTTTAGTCATTTTTTTCCAAAAAAAATTGTTAAATGTGATGGTTTTTTCAATAAAAACTAAAAAGTTTGAGGGTTTATTTGGAAGCATTAAGAAGGTTGAGGGTTTTTTTTTTTTTTTTTGGAAAATAATACAAAGTTGAGGGCTTTTTCCGGATAAAAGGTTAATCTCAAAAAAGACCTTCCATTTTGTGTTTTTTCCAGATTAAACCTCAATTTTTTTTGCCTGAAAAAGACCTCATATTTTTCATTTTTTCCAAAAAAATCCCTCAACTTTGTTAGTTTTTCTCGAAAAAAACCCTCACATTTTACAAATTTTTTTTGGCAAAAAATGACTAAAAGGGCTAGATTGGGAAAATGAAAAAAAACAAGGTCTTTTTCAGGCGAAAAATAAATTTGAGGTTTAATCTGAAAAAAAACACAAAATATAAGGTCTTTTTTGAAATTAACTCTTTGTAAAAAATGAAAAAATACAAGGTCTTTTTCCGGAAAAAATAAATTTGAGGTTTAATCCGGAAAAAACGTAAAACATAAGGGTTTTTTTATTTTTTTTATTTTTATTTTTAAATATTAACCCTAAAATATATATTTATTATTAAAATTTTCCCTCACAAACCTGGATATGATGGTGAACAATGTAGGTAATCTTTTAGTTCAATAATAGCAGATACAAGCCCATTTCTTTTCTTCTGTGACTTTGTATTTTCCCGAGGGATAACCACTTGTTGATTTCCAATAGCTTTATTTAAAACAATAAAATAAATATTGTTAGAGTCTAATATGATATAATTAAATCACACATAAAGAGTAAACACTTACGATTGAGATATGTAAGGAATAAAGTGAAGAGAATGTTGAATAGAATAGTGTAACCAAGTAAAGCCCCAATTCCAATCCAATACCAATAATCTTCCGGAAACAAGCTTCTAACTTTTAATAACAATGTCCCCAAAGGGATGTTTGTGTTGTTTCCACTTGCCTACATTTCATGAATCTTTAAATCTTTTTTTGTAAAAAAATATAAAATCTTAAGTGCAAATCACAAATAGTTGATAAAATACCTTATCCCAAGTATCTCCTAAAAATTCATTCACAGAAACCGCATTTTGAGCATACATCAAAGGGGAAACCCAATAACCCCAAATCCACCAAGCAGGAATGCTATCTACATTCATAATTGTTAAAATTTGATTTAGTAATAATAATATTGAGAGATGTAAATAATTATATTTATATTTTATACCTCTAGAAAGTATGAATCCTCCAAGTGCCATAACAACCAACATAGCAAAAGATCCAAAAGTATTAGCAACTATCATATTTCTTCCTAAAGATCCCATCATACGAAAAAGCCCTATTGACATTTGATGCAAAGAGAAATACAATCCAAACTGCTTCAAACATCTACATATAGAAAATATGTTATTTTAATAAGATGTCAACATAACAAAAGTAAGAAAAAGGGAATCTTGAAAATATACCTAGAAAATTGAGGATCAAAGCCAACAAGATAGTATGTGACAATTACCCAAACACCGGATTCTATAATTGATGATGGAATACTTAAAATCCATGAAGGAAGTGTGTAAACCCAACAGGGGTAGAAATGTAAATCTCTATGCTTGTAGATAACAGGAAGCTTAGCTATCAACATTGGAACTTCCATGAATCCATTAAACAAAATCATAACTATTGCAAAGTAAAGAGCTCCAAGATAAACACCTCCATCTTCAAGTGAATTGTGATGCATTGTTGTACGAAAAAACACACTTGTCATGATTATAACAACCAACATAAGCTGCAAAAAACAAACAATCAACAGTTTTTTTTTTTTTTTATCTTTGTTAAAAAACTCACAAAGATTAAGAACTTACTTGAAAGTATTTGAAGACATAAACAAATGAATCACGTTTTAGTAGCAACATCTGCCATGAAAAGCTAATTTTGAGTAGCTTCATTCTGTTAACACCATAGGTGGAGGTAGAAAGAGCTGATGGATGATTACGGTGTGTGTTAAATGGAAGAGATAAATCACGTGATAAAGATCGACCAAGGAAATTTGATTGAAATGCTTCTACAAACTTCTCAACAGAAACATAACTGTAATGCTCATCGAGTGCCCAATATTGTTCTTGATCTTTTACTGATGTAACCTGAATGTGTACAAAGTTCAAGTTTGAAAAATTGGAATTATGATAAGATAATGTTGTGAGGAAAGTATTATACCTCTTGAAGAAAATCTGCAACGTTTTTTCTCTTTGGGCAATGAAAGCCCATAGAAGCAAAGAAACCAAGAGCAGCATTACGAGGTCCTTGGTAGACAATTTGACCTTCACATAATAAAATCAAGTCATCAAAAAGCTCAAATGTCTCAGGATCTGGTTGCAATAAGGAGATGACAGCTGTCCCATCAAGGGCACGAGTTGAATGCTTAAGATATTTGATGATTTGATATGTGGTTGAACTATCTAGCCCTGTTGATATCTCATCCATGAAAAGAACCCTTGAGGGCCCTACTAGTAGTTCTCCTGTGTAAATTAATGGTGAATTATTATTCAATTTACAAAAATAGTAAAAGTTAAATGAAATGGAATATTTACTATTTTACTTACCTGAAGTCAACCGTTTCATTTGACCTCCAGATATGCCTTTACGCATCTCATCTCCTACTAGTGTATCTGTGCATATATCCAATCCTAAAATCTTTGTATACATGTCAGGATTTTATCTTTAAATTGAAGTACAATATGATAATTAAAAAATAAAAACCATAAATTGGAGAGTTAATCACGAAAATGATCAAAAGAAGTAAAGGGTATTACACCAAATGACTAGCTCTTTAACATTTATCACAAAATGACCACCTTGGAAAAAGAAAATTATCAATATAAATAAATAGCTCCGTAAATTAATTTTCCCGAAATGACATTATTGATGTCATTTTCGCAGAAAAGATTAATATTTTGTGAACTATGATGTGGGGACCACTGAAAAAGCAAAATGATGAAGAAAGGTATTTTGCAAAAAAATCATGAAACAAGTGGTCAATTTGTAATAAATTTCCAAAAGGTCATTGTTTATATGAACTTACCAATATTGATCATTTTTGTGATTAATTCTAAATTGAAACCATTAAAAAGTGTACCTTTATAAGGTATTCCACAACAAGACTCGTCTTATCTTCACCAAGTGCCACTGTCTATAGGAAAAAATAAATATAAAATTTATTATAGATAAAGCTACACAGTCTTGAAGAAAATTAAGGAATTATTAGCACAAAAAAATGCACCTTTATAAATATATCAAGATCTTCATCTGGTCTAATTCCTGCATTCTTTTCTCTTCTTAGAAGCTCCATGATCATATCTGTATCAAGTTTTCATAATACCATATTTTATGCATTAGGGAAGTTGAAATAGAATATATTGGAACAAAATCTAATAAAAGACATATAAAAAATGGTATGATCACCTTGAGTTTACCTTGCTTATAACCAAAACCTTGACAAGATTCTGCAAATTGAAGAGTCTCTCTAACTGTCATCTCAGCCATATGACAATCTTTCTGACTAACATATGAAGAGGTTCTTTGAGGCACAAATTCGTTTAATTCATGTCCATTATATGTGATCTTTCCAGATAACTTCACAAAATGCAACAATTTTTTAAATTTCATCATAAATATGAACATTAGATCTTCACAAAACTAAACAAATTTCAGATACCTTTAATCCATTCCCAAGGCGTCCTGCAAGAGCCAAAAGCAGTGTTGTTTTCCCAGAGCTTGGGGGACCCAAGAGGAGAGTCAATCTGCAAGTTAACATCATGTTAACATTGACTAGTTTTGACTTTTGAGGGTATTTAAGTAAATTGTTGAGAAAAGTTTACCTTGAAGGCCTAATGATGCCACTAACATCATTTAAAATGCTTAATTTCTTTCTTCTGCCAGGAAAAATCCTCAACTTCCTCAAGAAAGCCTTGCAAAGGTGTTATAGGGTAATATGTCAATTAAATATGCAACACAGCAAATCTTAAGAAAATAAAATAAAAAGAAATACGAGTTTATTCATCCAAAATCTACCTCACTCATGTTATATACAGAATTTGGCAAAGTGGGTAAAGCTCTGCTCCCAACATGAATGAATGCATCTATCTCCAGGTTTTGAAATCGCACCTCCACTTTTGGAAATTTGAGATCAACACTAGATATGAACATGTATAGCAAGTCTTATTTCTCCAAAAAAAAAAAAAATTGTCTTGAATATAACATATTCATGTTGTCAATGCTAAACATAACGATAACATGATGATAAAAAGAGTAAAGTAACAGAGAAGAAGTATTTGGTAAACTAAACTTACTTATCGAATCGCTGTCGAATCCTATCAAAGAACAGCCCAGGGTTCGAATTCACTGTATGCAGCAACTTATCCAACACCACCTTCTTCTCTTCAGCATCAAGCTTACTAACATCAACAAGAGTAAACTCACCTCCGAAATTCCTAAACACAGAAGTTCTAGCCCTAACAAAAGTCGGAGACCTCTGCAATGCAGCCAATTTGAGCGCTTCATCGTCGTTATCCTGCGTCCTCACGAAGAGGTTTCCAAGAGAATCCCACATTGTCGTAATGAATTGATTGAACAAACCATACTAAGACGGTTGAGAATTGTGGGGGATTTAAGGTAAAGGCGTTCGGAAAATTTCCCATTTTCTCAACAACTTTGAAGGCTTGAAAAGAGAGGGTAGTTTGTTGAAGTAAGAAACTTCTGTGTATTAATTGTATAACTTTTTCTCCATCGAAAAGTGAAATTCGGTGCAGAATTGAAGGGGACACTCAATCTAGAAAGAGAGGGTGTATGGAATTTAGGGTTTTAGGTTGAATTGGTGAGAATTGGGAAAGAATGAATGAGGGTTGACTGGTTGTCCCGAAGTTGTTAAAAGCAGTTGGGAAAACTAAATTTCCCTCTTGATTTTTGGGTTCAACATATACGTGCTTTTTTTCCTTATTAGTTGCAATACAATTTATTTATTTTTTTAATTTTTTTGAAACAGCGAAATTGCTAATCCAATAAATGATGTATGTTTGAAGTTTAAACTTGAAATTAATGTTGTGTTAAAATATAAATAATATATCAATATTCAAGAGCGAAATGGTATGGTAACTCATCTTATCATATTTTTTTGGTATGTTATTTTCCTTTTATAATTTTTCACCCAACAAAACTAATAAGAAATGGCTTTATCACATCTCATTTTAAATTAAATATGTTAAAATATAAATAATATATCAATATTATATTTTATTTGTAAGAAATTAAAAACCATAAATTTTAATATGTGTTTTTATTATAACTTTTGAATATCTTTACTATCTTATAAAACAAATTCCATTATTTAGATTGAATAAAATAATAATATTTTTTTAAGACGTCCAAATCATTAAGCTAATTGTACAACTAATCACTAATAAAATAATATTAAAATTTAAACAAACTTCTATAAATCTTCTCTTCCAAGGTTTTGACCAGATCTTTTTTCATCCAAATAAATACTCAACACCCAATTTGATCATTTCATGAATTTTCTTTATTTTTAATATGACATGTTTCCTTAAACAAACTAATGATTGAATTGAAAATAATCATTCTCTATCAAAAAGAAATTAATTGTCGAAACAAACTATTTGTCGTCCGCCGCTTTGTGCGGGTAAACGGCTAGTGTGTGTGTGTGTGTGTATATATATATATATATATATATATATATATATATATATATATATATATATATATATATGATTTAATAATGAATTAAAAGAAGAAAAAATAGGAAAAATATACAGCAAGATGGTCTCGTGCGAGATTGACACCGCACCACCATGCATCCAGTCAGTGTGGTGTTCATTACATTACCGAACTGCCATGCCACCCGCTATGGTGTACGGTTTGCTCAATTCTGAACAGTTTTAATGAATTATCCATTTGAATATGAGCAAGTGATTATTATTATTATTATTATTATTATTATTATTATTATTATTATTATTATTATGTATATAAAAATTGCAATTGTTTATTTAAAACTTGCAATAAACCAAATAATAAGTTTTTGTTTATTTGATGTGACTGTATTTGACCACTAACATATTGCAAGTTTGTAACTCAAAAATAATTTAAAGTAAACATAATTTAAATAAAATCATGTATAAATATTAAATTAAATTTCCATTTATTTTTTGTTCCAAATTCTAGAATAAGCAAATAATCAACTAGAAGGAACAAATATTGTGAGCATTTAAAAAAGAAAATTTAATTAGGAGGATAGTGCCTTTGTGTTGAGTTCGTGAAAAGCTAGATATAATAAGTATTAAGTAAATTAAATATAATAAATATTAAGTAAGGGTAATATAGTAATATGGATGTTCTTAAAATATAAAGCGACAGTTATCATTTAATTATTTTTTGTTGTTATTATATATATATATATATATATATATATATATATATATATATATATATATATATATATATATATATATATATATATATATATATATATATATATGGAAGAGTTATATGGAAAATGAATGATTAGGGCAACACATATTTGAACCAATGAAAACATGACAACACATCACTTCCACAATACATTACTTGTGAAGAAAGAAATGGACACGTGTCATTTGATTATTGGTTCCGGTAGATGTTGCCCTAGTTATTTGTTTTTCATAGAACTCATTCATATATATATATATATATATATATATATATATATATATATATATATATATATATATATTAAAGCGCATGACATGTTTGAACAGTAAAGTTTATGACTTTACAAATCTGCCACCACTCTTTAGGGGTTTTATAGTTTTCATCCCTTCAATTTTTACTACTATAATCTTCACCCACACAAATATTAAAGCGCATGACATGTTTGAACAGTAAAGTTTATGACTTTACAAATCTGCCACCACTCTTCAGGGGTTTTATAGTTTTCATCCCTTCAATTTTTACCACTATAATCTCCACCCACACAAATATGTTTAATTGTCAATTTGGCCCCTTCTTTTTCCAACATTGTTAAAGTTTAGGACTTTAGAATTCTGCCACCAATCTTTAAGGGTTTTAAAGTTTTCATCCTTTCAATTTTTACCACTACAATCTCCTCCCATACAAATATGTTCAATTGTCAATTTGGCCCCTTTCTTTTCCAAAATTGTTCTATTTCGATACTTTTTCCAATATTGTTCTATTTCGATACTTGCACTTCCTTGGTCAATGGGTAGTCAGCCCTATTGTACACTATTGCTTTTCGTTTTATATGTTTTTTGAAACTGTCACTTTTGGGCCAATTTTTTTTTACAAAACTCTAAATTATTTCCAATCAACTTTTTTTCTTTGTAGGTAACTTTAAATTATTTCCATCCCATGCGTAGCATGAGCTCTTTCCTAGTTATTATAAAAGGGAAGTCGGAGTTCTCCGTTCTGATTGATGAGTTTTTCTATTTTATTTTTATTTTGGTGGGTTTTGGTCTACAATAAATTTATTTTATTTTATTTTATTTTATTAATATATATTAAAGATTTTCTGCATTTAAAAGCAGCGCATGTATAGACCAATAAGAATGGGCTTGGTGTCTATACATGTGTTCTCACTGCTCTACCTCTTATTTGTCCAATAAACTTTTTCCACAAACCACTTCCCACCACTTCTTCAGAGATAAAGGTTTACATGTGTTTTGATGACACCACCTTTGCTTTTACTACGTATCCTCCACCACCAACATCGTCTAATGACCATATTTCTTTTCCACCACTTCACTTGAATACTTTTAGATGCGCTTTTAACCCTATATTATCTGGTCGGTTTCTGCCCCGCTTACTTCCTCTTTCACTTTCTCTCTTCAATATCGGCACCGGTGGAAGAACTCACTTCGAAGCTTTGCCTTTTGGCTTATCCGATGCTCTATGCTTTGCGGACGCACCACCACCGACAAAATCCAGGCCTGTCTTCTCCGTTAAATTGATTGGGGGATGTCACCCGGTCAAGAAATCCAAAAGTTTATTGTTTTTTTATCTCATTCATGCCCTAATCCTCATTCTGTATCTCGATTTTAAGCTATATACTTTCCGTGATTTTTTTTCAACAACAATTTCTAGGGCAAAAACAATTCACGATTCTAATGTCTCTAATATTAATTCATGTTTCCTCATGTTATATTTAATTTTTTTTAGAGAGCAACCGTCGATGATCCATCGGACCAGCGGTTGCAATTAGCCCTGTCAAAAATACCCGATACCCGAATTACCCACCCGATTTTTTCGGGTATCGGATAAATCGGGTCAGATAAGTTGGGTATCGGGTAAATTTTTTCGGATAATTAGATAACCCGATTTTTTTTTCAGGTCGGGTATAGGGTATGTTTGTTGGGTTTCGGGTATACCCGAGTTACCCGAATTATTTAAAATTTTTTTTTTCGTAGAGCTTGTACTAGTTCTTATTGCAACTAATAAACTCATTATCTTGACAAAACTTCAGAACATGACAAAACTTATGCCTATAATTATCTTAAACATTTTAAACTTTTAAAGTAAGATCTTTAAGTATTTATTTTTTAACATCTTATTAGATTAGATTAAGTTGTTAAAAGATTACTTAATATCTCAAGTATTATTGACTAAAAAATCTCAATATTCAAAGTTTGAGTAACTTTGTTTATATCTCGTTTGTTTATATAAACAAGACTAATAGAGTATAACATATTTGTTTCATTAAATTTATTTTCAAGTGTCATTAAAAAAAATCATATATTTCGGGTAATACCCGAATTACCCAAACCCAACCCACTCCCCGAATTACCTGAATTTAATTTGGGTCGGACAACAGGTATCTTTTTAACATGAAAAACCCAAATTACCCGATCAATACCCCTAGTTGGATTGATTACGAACCTACGAACAATTTCTGCAATCGACGTGTTTGGCTTGGAGAAGATAAGCTGTTTGCAAATTCACATCTTCTTATGAGGTTTTTAGATATTTCCCTGTTTCCGTTTTTTGGTTTGATCTTCAATTTAGGTTTTTTTTTTTCTTTTTTTTCGCAATCTTCCCATCGATAGTCCCCACCCCATGTCAATTCATCTTTGAACCTAAAAGCATTACTTTTGAATTTTGTTTTTAGTCATACACATTGAAGGCCAGGGGAGGTTGGGGCTACGCAGAAAAATGAAATACCTATGTTTTTAAGACTGGTTTCCTTGATCCCATATTCTAATGAATATAACTAAACATGATAGACATTTTCTTTTGTTGTAGTCAGATTAAAGATGACTTTTTTTTATGCTCAATAGCTCTTTCTTTTATAGTCAATATGTTCATGTATATAGTTATATATACATATTTAATTGATTTACATTTAATATTATGGATACTTAACTTTCTAATGATTGATGTTTTCCGTTCAACATCGTTAACACTGGTGATGTCAAATTTAGGAGAGCTATGAAAGAAATGGATGCACCAACTAAATACTTTATAATTGTCTCCACCGTTTTGTTACTCAGGTATAGTTCCAACGGTATTAAAGGAAAAAGACTATTTTACCCTTTAAAGTCAAAACTCATGATTAGGCGTGTTTTGCAGGATATATCATGTATGTTTCTAAATTCAGGTGGTTAAAGCATATAAGAAGGTGCATTTTCTGATGAGTTCCATTCACGTTTAAGATTCAGCCACATGGGTATCTATCTATCCATCTAATCAACAGTGATAGATGAGAAATTAATGTTATTTCCTTTGTTCCTTCTTTATTTATAGCTTTGTATCTGTTTTGGGTTTTTACTTTGACATATCTCATTTCAAATAATTATTTATTGTTATCAATTTTACATATTGCTATTATTCACTTTTAGGGACAAATATAAAGATAGGGGCAATTAACTTACCATATTTGTTTTTTTCTTCTTATAGCAAGTTTCGTTGTAGTATGGTAATTGTGGTAAAGTTAGTCACACTTCTTTCAAGTTTCAACCTTCTACAACAAGAGGTAAGCCGTCAATTTTTTACAATTAAAAGTGTGTATGTGTATGTGTATGTGTATTTATTTGCATGATGTGCTTCCAAAATGGAATTTGTGTTCTAAATATTGTTGATATTAATTGCAAGGTTTAGGATGGCAGTTACTGAGAAGGCTGAAGCTGAGAAGATGAGGTTGAATCAAAGTATTTGTCTGGAGTGGTTATTGCATGACAAAGATATGCACTTGATTGTTTAAGAGATAGTGTGTTGGGGTTTTCAGTAAATGTGCATGGGACAACAGCTAAAGATGTGATGGATATGGTTTTGGTTACGTAATATTTTGATATCGTCAAAGAAATTGGGGCTTCATCTATATCATCTGCTATGTTTATACCATGATGGTCTTTTTCAGGGTAATGCCACTCACTGATTATTGATATTGTTTTATGATGATGAATCCCCCAATTTTTGCTTTGGTTGAACCACCTAAGTCGCGATGTTTTGCTTCCCAATTAATTGTCTCCATTCAATGAAAAAAGGTTAACAAATTTGCTTTGACTTTTTAAGGTCATATTAGTTATAATTTAGTTTCATAAATGCCATGAATTGTTTTTTTGGTCTTTCATATTGAGCATCCGGCAGCCTTTGATACAGCAACACTTCTGTTTAATAATATAACATTGTTTTCTTGAATATTTCGTAAAGTTAGTTACTTTATTGTTTATGTACTACTGTATATAATATTATAAATTTGCATACAAAAATTTAATATATCTAAGAGTAGACAAGTTTCAAATTGGCTTTTGTTTAATCTTTATAATAACTTAACATTTTTTTAATATGACATGGAGGATTCAGGAAGGAACTGGAAGATGGTTATCTAAAAATAACAAATTCCATTCCATCCAACAAAAACCATCTCATTTCTAGTGGTTTCTAGGTTCTTTTTTTTTTTTTTTTTTTTTTTTTTTCTATATCAACACCCACCAATTGAACCTATTACCTGTGATAAAGATTCAAAATGCGTATTTCTATTGATTTAAGGGACACACAACCCCGCAAAGCGGGGTTCTTCTCTAGTTATTATAGTAAAAGAGAAGCCCCTTGTGAACAGTTCTTCCATATGATTGGTTGAATTTTCTTTTCACCATCATCAAATAGATGTGATTGGTTGAATTTTTTTTCACCATAATTCAATAGATACACATCGATTCCTCTTGATACACAGTTTATCTGGATGCTTCCCACCGTCTCTCTCTAAACTCATCGACATCCAAAAAGAATTGGTCCTCAATCGTCTTCTTCATTTTATCTCGATACTTCTACCTTCTTTGTTTGTAAACCATAAACCAATGAAGCTTCCATCTTCAATTGGAGGTCATTGTCCTATCCTTATCTCGGTTGCACCTCCTCCTTCCACCGCCAACTTCTAATTTCAGAGAAGTATCACTCAAACATGCAAACACTTTCTCACCTGCTTCCTTCAAGATCGAAGCCAAAAAGGCCAATGGCTACCGGGGTTAGCCTCACCTGGTTACCTCGACGGAAGGTAAATGTAACACTTGTGTTTCCGGGCTTGCCATTTTTAGCAATGTAATAGTCTATGTTAACCTTTGTAACCCGTTTTGAAATAATAAGAGTGTATTATTTGAGTATTATGTGTTTTGTGCTTAATTGCTTAATTATGTGGTTTGATTAATTAAGAATAAAAATAAGCGTCAAAATTTAAGTGTAAAATAAACTTGATATCTTTGGATAATGTTGTAGTAGTTGAAACGAGGTTTCCGAATATATATAGAGCGCCCAAATCTGACTTCATATGAGGAAGTTATGAGTTTCTGAAGTTTCGACTTAGCGGTATGCAACCCGAAATACTCGATTTGAGATCGAGCGGTTTTTAGCCGAAGCAATCTAAACAAGAATCGAAGATCTCGTTGTTGGTATCGAAGCGATAAAAAGTTAGGCGAGAACGACGTCAAACAAAGAAGTTATGAATTTATAACGAAATTTTTCTGTCCCGGCCTATTAAAAATAAATAATAAAAATAAAGTCAAAATTAGCCGATGTAGTCTAAACGAAAGTTGTAGAGCGTAGTCTCACCTTCGCGTGGATATAAAGAACGTCGAAAACGGAGTTCGTATGAAGAAGATATGAATTTTCAAAGTTTATTAAATAATTAATATTTAAATTTAATTATAAAAGCCGACATTATCCGAAGAGGAGTCACCGATCTGATCCGAGGTACGCCCCGCGTACTCGCATACGCCCAGCATACCCCGATGCATGCACCGCCTCGCACTCGAGTGACTTCGGATGACGCACGCCATGATGACTTCGGACGCGTACGCCCCGCGTAGCTGAGTACGCCCCGCGTACTCCGAGGCTCCAGCCTCCTATAAATAGGATGCGAGGCTGCCGAGTTCTTTTGCTCTTTTTCTCTCTTCTCTCTCGTGTTTTGCATCGTTTTGTGTGCTAGAAGTACCCCGAAGCCCCGGAAATATTACCGAGCCCCGAAGCAAGTTTCGAAGCCCCGAAGATCCCGAAAAGTGTGATTCCCGAGCCGAAGCTCTGCCCGCGAGAAGTTCGATTTTTGTAGAGATCTTCCAGATCTGCTGAGGATTACTACTTCTGCAAGCCGTAGTGCTGTCCGATCATCTTCTGATCAAGTGAGTGTGTAGTTACTTTCTTCTAACGCATAATTATGAAGTATTTTATACGAAATACGTGTTATGTGTATATTTTGTTGTTATGTGTGTGAATGTATATTCACTTTCTTCTATCTTATAGATCTGATTATTTCTATATGAAATACATGTTATGTGTGTGTGCCTCATTTGTTATGTGGAAAATGTATTGATTGAGCATGCTATACAGGTTTTGAAACTATGTATAAAAATGTATATTTTATCTACTAATATGTTGGGTAGAACATGGGTAGATAGTTGGTGTGTAATAAACAGATGAGAGGCCTCGATGTTGTTTTGATCCAGTCATCTAGCGGAATTTAGATGACGACCACGGACTTTTCTAGACAGTCCAGTGGAACGCTAGCAGGCTCATAACCTGTAGGTGTTAATGAACTTGGGTGTTCATTCGCTGTATTCCATCCCCCCCATGGTTGCCTTATTTGACATATATTGCCGGGCAACCCCCGAAAGCATGTGTTGTCGCCCCGATGAAATATTCTTAGACTAGGTCCCTTGTGTTAGTTATTTTAGGGACATAAAGTGAGAATAACGGGAATGGGTAATTGGGTTATTGTTGGTTGGTGGATATTAAATATAATTATTTATTGTGGGTTGAAAACCCTATATGCTCACTAGGCTCCCAAGCCTGACCCACTCAGTTTTATTTGTATTACAGGAAGTGGCGCGAGGGCATAAGATGGATGAACCATCAAGTGGTTTTGTTTACAAGTCTGTATATGTATATATTTGTTGAATGACTTGTAATGTTATCGTTTATGCTTTATTGTCTGTATCGGAACATGACATCCCGAGTTTTGATTATATAATGAAAATACATTTCTGTTATGAAATGCTCTGGTAAACATTGTTTTATCACGTTTTGTTTTTGGGAACAAATTCCGCAACTCTTTCAAATCAAAAGGATTTACTCTGAAATTATTTTAAAAGCATAAATGAAAATCGGTCTTTTCTGGCCGAGATTTTGGGGATGTCACAGTTGGTATCAGAGCATTAGTTTAAGCGAACTAGGAATTTGTAGGATTTCTAGACTTAAACTTAGAATGCTAAGTGGAATTTTGAGATGTGTGTCTGTTATATTTTAGACACGAGCACTAGTTTATTTTAGGAATGTTGCCTAAAATGCTTTATGTGCTAAATGTTATATGTTGCCATATATGATATTATTTGTTCGGATCTATGGTCTGTTGCCGACCGGATCTAGAAACCTTATGTGTGTAGGATTCTAAGCGTACGTCTACGATATTAGAACTAGCATGTAAACGTTTCGGAGTGATAAGGATGATTTGAATATCTATCGTGAATGAGGATCTAATTTCACCTTATTCGGTGTGTAGATCAAAAATGGTGAGAACAAGAAGTGGAGTTGGAAATGCTGATGAAAACAGGAATCAACCACCAGTGATTGAACAAATACCTTTCGTAGCAGCAGCACCTGAGCCAATAACAATGGCTGGTGTACAAATGATGATTCAAACAATGTTGGATCGTCAAATGGAGGAGACTAGGCGGTTGCTTCAACAGAATCGTGAAGAACTGTCAATTCGTATGGAAGAGCCTGAATTAAATGAAGGGTACTCGGAAGGTGGAAACTTCAATGGGTCTGTTGGTCAAGCCAACCCACCGATAGATAGACAAAACGACCATGATGGAAGGAATGATGGAATGGGATGCAAGTACAAGGACTTTCTAACTTGCAAACCATCGACCTTCAATGGAAAGGAGGATCCGATTGGAGTTATGGATTGGATCTCAGAAATGGAATTGGCCTTCATGACTTGTGGCTACAGAGGCAAGTTGCAGACTATCTATGCAGTGCGTCAATTCCGAGGTGGAGCCGTTCGTTGGTGGAACACTCTAGGGAAGAATTTAAGCCCTAATGAGCCACTGCAATTGATATGGGCAGAATTCTTGGTGCAGTTCAAGCGCAAGTTCTGCTCGGCTCAAAATCTGTTGGAACTAGAGAACAAGTTTCTGACATTGACGAAAGGCAGCATGTCAGTTGATGAATACACTAATAACTTTACAGATAAAATGGAGTTTGCTTTGTGCATCGTTCCAGATGAGCTGACAAAGGTGGACCGGTATGCGAAGGGACTCCTATGGGAGTACGAGGTGCCAGTATGTCAGACACATACTCTAGAGGCAGCTATCTGGGCTGCCAAGTCTGTTGAGAACATGATTAAGAGGAGAACCACCGACAAGGTTGAGGTTGGTGAGAAGAGAAAGTTTGAGGGAACATCTGGTTCCGGTAAGAGAAGCAAATTTTCGAAATCTGATTCGAAAAAGTTTGGAGGAAAAGGAGGCGAAGCGAAATGGTGTGATAAGTGTAAGAAAAAGCACTTTGGGAAATGTAGTGAGGATGTCACCTGCTACAAGTGTGGAAAGATTGGGCATTTTGCCAATGAGTGTCTGAACAACAAAAGGATGTGTTTTGGTTGTAATTAAGAGGGGCACATTTTGAGAGACTGTCCGAAGAAGAAGGAGGCAGCTAGGCCCAACATTCCACCAAAGCCGAAGGCGAGAGCCTTCCAGATGACACTTGAGGCCGCGAAAGATGAAGCTGATGTCGCTTCAGGTACCTTTCTCGTAAACAAATTACCTGCTCAAATTTTATTTGATTCTGGAGCCAACTACTCCTTTATATCGCATGAGTTTAGTAGAAAACTAGCTTTGCCTATTGATAGACTAGATGATGCTTTATTAGTCGAAGTTGCTAGTGGCAAGTTTGTACCTGTTAGCCACCGTATGAAAAACATCTTAATCGACGTTAATAGGAATAAGTTTCACGAGGAATTATTGCCTATCGAACTTAATGGTTTCGACATCGTGTTGGGAATGGATTGCCTTAGCACCAATGACACCGAGATATTATGCAAGAAGAAGATAGTTAAAGTAAACCCGCCTGGGAAAGATTCGTTTATGGTGTATGGGGACAAACGCCGAGTAAATTCTGGAATCATTTCACTAATGAAAGCCAGAAAGTGTTTGACCAAGGGATGTACATCATATTTAGCATTCGTGATTGATGCTAAGAAGGAAAAGAAGGTGATGCAGAGTATTCCAGTGGTGTGTGATTATCCGGAAGTATTTCCCGAAGATCTTCCTGGATTACCACCTGATAGACAAGTGGAATTTAGAATAGACTTGTTACCAGGAACCACACCAATAGCAAAAGCACCTTATCGATTAGCACCGACGGAGATGAAGGAGCTGATGATGCAACTTCAGGAGTTATTGGACAAAGGTTTCATTAGACCTAGTTCATCGCCCTGGGAAGCTCCGGTGTTATTCGTAAAGAAGAAAGATGGAAGTATGAGAATGTGCATCGATTACAGAGAGCTGAACAAGGCAACAATAAAGAATAGATATCCGTTGCCGAGGATTGATGACCTATTTGATCAATTGCAAGGTTCGAGCTATTTCTCGAAGATCGATCTTAGGTCAGGATATCATCAGCTAAAAGTAAGAGAACAAGATATCGAGAAGACTGCATTCAGAACTAGATATGGACACTACGAGTTCTTGGTTATGTCGTTTGGACTAACCAATGCTCCAACAGCATTCATGGATTTAATGAATAGGGTTTGTAATCCGTTCCTTGATAAATCCGTGATAGTGTTCATAGATGACATTCTGATTTACTCGAAAAGCCAAGAGGAGCATGGCAGACACTTGCGAGAAGTGTTAGAAGTCTTGAAGATTGAGAAGTTGTATGCTAAGTTCTCCAAATGTGATTTTTGGATTCGTGAAGTCCAATTCTTAGGTCACGTGGTCAACCAAGAAGGGATAATGGTTGATCCAGCAAAGATTGAAGCTGTAATGAAGTGGGAACAATCGAAAAGTCCCACGGACATCTGAAGCTTTTTGGGATTAGCCGGATATTATTGAAGGTTTATCCAAGGCTTTTCTTCGATCGCTAGTCCATTAACAGCTTTGACCCACAAAGGAGCTACTTATGCTTGGAGTGAGAAGCACAAAGAAGCATTCGATAAGCTAAAGAAGAAGCTATGCGAGGCACCGATACTTTCTCTACCCGATGGAGTTGAAGACTTCGCTGTCTATAGCGATGCGTCTGGGGTTGGATTAGGTTGTGTTTTGACCCAAAGAGAAAAGGTGATAGCATATGCGTCTCGACAGCTGAAGGAGCATGAAAAAAATTACCCGACTCATGATTTGGAGTTGGCAGCGGTAGTTTTCGCTCTGAAAATATGGAGGCATTACCTCTATGGCATGAAGTGCAAACTTTTCACTGATCATAAGAGTCTCCAATATCTCTTTAATAAGAAGGAATTGAATATGAGGCAACGACGCTGGCTAGAATTACTTAAAGACTACGACTGCGAGATACTTTACCACCCCGGTAAGGCTAATGTTGTTGCTGATGCTCTCAGTCGGAAAGTCAATCTTGAAAGGAAAAGGCCAAGAGCGTTGAGAATTGAAGTTGTCTCGACTATTGTGGAAAGTATAAAGAAAGCTCAAAGCGAAGCTTCTGAGAAGAATGACCGAAAGGAAGAACGTTTGGGCAAAACGTTGGTGTTCGGTGTAAACAGTCATGGACTGAAGGTGTTCCAAGATCGAATTTGGATACCTAAGACAGGAGGAGTCAGAGATCTTCTGATGGAAGAAGCTCATAAAACCATGTACTCGATTCATCCCAGTAGCACTAAAATGTATAGGGACCTGAAACCCTACTACTGGTGGCCGACGATGAAGCTTGATGTCGCAAAGTATGTGGCTGAGCGTGTGACTTGTGCGAGAGTAAAGACACAACATCAGAAACCGTATGGGAGTTTAGAACCATTGACTGTGCCTATAGGTAAGTGGGAAGACATTGCTATGGATTTTGTCACTAAACTGCCCAGAACAAAGAATGGTCACGACATGATTTGGGTGGTCGTTGATCGATTCACTAAGAGTGCGCATTTCATAGCGGCCAAGGAGAAATGGTCTATGGAAAAGCTTGCGAATTCTTATGTGAAAGAAATTGTGAGGCTTCACGGTGTTCCGTTAACGATTGTATCGGATCGTGATAGCCGTTTCACCTCAAGGTTTTGGAAAAGTCTACAAGAGGAAATGGGTACCAAGTTATGTTTAAGTACAGCTTACCATCCGCAGACTGATGGTCAGAGTGAAAGAACAATACAAACACTTGAAGATATGCTGAGAGCATGTACCTTGGAGTTCTTAGGTAATTGGGATGAACATTTACCTTTGGTAGAATTTTCCTACAATAATAGTTTCCACTCGAGCATTAAGATGGCACCTTATCAAGCCTTGTACGGACAAAAGTGTCGTACGCCGTCTTGTTGGCTTGAGGCTAGGAAAAAGCAGTTTATGGGTCCTGAGATGGTCCATCAAATTGCTGAGAAGTTGAAAGTGATCAGGGAAAGAATGTTAGCAGCTCAGGATCGTCAAAAGAGTTATGCTGACAAGAAGCGAAGACCAATGAATTTTGAGGTTGGAGATTCGGTTTTGCTTGAAGTCTCGCCGTGGAAGGGACTTATAAGATTTGGTAAAAGGGGAAAATTAAGTCCAAGGTTTATTGGACCGTTTAAAGTTCTTCAGAGGATTGGGAACCAAGCTTACAAGCTAGAACTACCAGAAGAATTGAGTGGTATTCATAACACTTTCCATGTGTGTTATTTGAGGAAGTTCACGGGAGAAGTTCCTAATATAATTCCAATTTCTGAATTGAGGATTGATGAAAACAAGAGGTTAATTGAAGAACCAGAGGCAATTGTTGACCGAAAGACTAAGAAGTTGCGACACAAGATGGTTGGGTTAGTGCTTGTCCGATGGAAACACACGAATGGGCCGAATCTCACCTGGGAAACGGAGAGTGACATGATGGGTCGCTATCCGCATTTGTTTGTTGATGTGTGATTCCGGGGACGGAATCATTCTAAGGTGGAGATAATTGTAACGCCTGTGTTTCCGGGCTTGCCATTTTTAGCAATGTAATAGTCTAGGTTAACCTTTGTAACCCGTTTTGAAATAATAAGAGTGTATTATTTGAGTATTATGTGTTTTGTGCTTAATTGCTTAATTATGTGGTTTGATTAATTAAGAATAAAAATAAGCGTCAAAATTTAAGTGTAAAATAAACTTGATATCTTTGGATAATGTTGTAGTAGTTGAAACGAGGTTTCCGAATATATATAGAGCGCCCAAATCTGACTTCATATGAGGAAGTTATGGGTTTCTGAAGTTTCGACTTAGCGGTATGCAACCCGAAATACTCGATTTGAGATCGAGCGGTTTTTAGCTGAAGCAATCTAAACGAGAATCGAAGATCTCGTTGTTGGTATCGAAGCGATAAAAAGTTAGGCGAGAACGGACGTCAAACGAAGAAGTTATGAATTTATAACGAAATTTTTCTGTCCCGGCCTATTAAAAATAAATAATAAAAATAAAGTCAAAATTAGCCGACGGAGTCTAAACGAAAGTTGTAGAGCATAGTCTCACCTTCGCGTGGATGTAAAGAACGTCGAAAACGGAGTTCGTATGAAGAAGATATAAATTTTCAAAGTTTATTAAATAATTAATATTTAAATTTAATTATAAAAGCCGACATTATCCGAAGAGGAGTCACCGATCTGATCCGAGGTACGCCCAGCATACCCCGATGCATGCACCGCCTCGCACTCGAGTGACTTCGGATGACGCACGCCATGATGACTTCGGACGCGTACGCCCCGCGTACTCCGAGGCTCCAGCCTCCTATAAATAGGATGCGAGGCTGCCGAGTTCTTTTGCTCTTTTTCTCTCTTCTCTCTCCCGTTTTGCATCGTTTTGCGTGCCAGAAGTACCCCGAAGCCTCGGAAATATTCCCGAGCCCCGAAGATCCCGAGAAGTGCGATTCCCGAGCCGAAGCTCTACCCGTGAGAAGTTCGATTTTTGTAGAGATCTTCCAGATCTGCTGAGGATTACTACTTCTGCAAGTCGTAGTGCTGTCCGATCATCTTCTGATCAAGTGAGTGTGTAGTTACTTTCTTCTAACGCATAATTATGAAGTATTTTATACGAAATACGTGTTATGTGTATATTTTGTTGTTATGTGTGTGAATGTATATTCATTTTCTTCTATCTTATAGATCTGATTATTTCTATATGAAATACGTGTTATGTGTGTGTGCCTCATCTGTTATGTGGAAAATGTATTGATTGAGCATGCTATACAGGTTTTGAAACTATGTATAAAAATGTATATTTTATCTACTAATATGTTGGGTAGAACATGGGTAGATAGTTGGTGTGTAATAAATAGATGAGAGGCCTCGATGTTGTTTTGATCCAGTCATCTAGCGGAATTTAGATGACGACCACGGACTTTTCTAGACAGTCCAGTGGAACGCTAGCAGACTCATAACCTGTAGGTGTTAATGAACTTGGGTGTTCATTCGCTTTATTCCATCCCCCCCATGGTTGCCTTATTTGACATATATTGCCTGGCAACCCCCGAAATCATGTGTTGTCGCCCCGATGAAATATTCTTAGACTAGGTCCTTTGTGTTAGTTATTTTAGGGACATAAAGTGAGAATAACGGGAATGGGTAATTGGGTTATTGTTGGTTGGTGGATATTAAATATAATTATTTATTGTGGGTTGAAAACCCTATATGCTCACCAGGCTCCCAAGCCCGACCCACTCAGTTTTATTTGTATTACAGGAAGTGGCGCGAGGGCATAAGATGGATGAACCATCAAGTGGTTTTGTTTACAAGTCTGTATATGTATATATTTGTTGAATGACTTGTAATGTTATCGTTTATGCTTTATTGTCTGTATCGGAACATGACATCCCGAGTTTTGATTATATAATGAAAATACATTTTTGTTATGAAATGCTCTGGTAAACATTGTTTTATCACGTTTTGTTTTTGGGAACAAATTACGCAACTCTTTCAAATCAAAAGGATTTACTCTGAAATTATTTTAAAAGCATAAATGAAAATCGGTCTTTTTTGGCCGAGATTTTGGGGATGTCACAGTAAACATAACTTTAAAAATCCCCAATTGAAAATCCTATCGACTCCGCTGGACCAGGCCTCGCCTGGAAGCTTTACTCTGCCAACGCTCGTGGTGGGTCCACCATCCTCTCCCACCAGTATCCTACAGTCTGCGTCTGGGTTCTTGAGAAACACGCTTTATCAGAGGCTCGGGTTTGCGTGGGGCTTTCCAGAGCAGCCAAAGACTCCTTCTTCGATATCATCATAGCTATGCGTCCAGATTAGTTAGATTGAGGCACTCATGTTGAGGCACCCAGGAGTGGTTCGTGAGTTCCAAGCCTTAGACGAGAACAAAAATGCCATGGAAATGGTTACTGAGCCTTTATTTGCATTTGTAGCCAATGACCTTGGTATAAGAACCTGCTTTGTTGACCGACATTCTCTCCAATGATTTTCGTGAATCGATGGAGGATCATGACGGAATGATTTTACAACGTCGGGCTCGTGCAGATGTCATCTTGTCATCGCCAGACTTGGTGTTACCTTATTCTTCGCCAAAATTTGAGGTTAAGGGAAATCGGTTACTTAAGTTTCTTAGAGTTGTGGTTTAATTACTTATCTGATGTCGAAATAAATTCAATTAGTGTTTGATATGATCAATGATAACATTAATGATCAACATCAATTTGTGTATATAAGATTTTCATTGTATTGTTTGAAAACAAATCATGATAATTGGGGATAGAATTAAAATGCAGGGATATAACAAAGAAGCGAATGTAGTGGTGAATGTAACAGTTGAAGGAATCTCATGTAACATCCTGTTCCAAATCTATTCTTAGTCTGAGGCTATGGCCCGAAGACCAGTCATCATAAGGATTAGAGATTTTGAAAAGGCAAGATCTAGGCCCATTTAGGATCCGAGTGATGTATTAGAAGTGATTCGGGTATTCGGTTTGTGT
Organism: Lactuca sativa; assembly: GCF_002870075.4. Classification (NCBI taxonomy): domain Eukaryota; kingdom Viridiplantae; phylum Streptophyta; class Magnoliopsida; order Asterales; family Asteraceae; genus Lactuca; species Lactuca sativa. Next base: position 55,250,104 of record NC_056623.2, read on the forward strand.
TTTGGAGCCAAGTGGTATTTCGGTAAAGTGTCACTTCGGGCTTTTGTGGAAAATGGATTTTTGTTCGGAAGGTCTTGTGAAAGGTATGAGTTGATAGATGTATAGGGATTCTCATTACCTTTCCGTAGATATAAGGATCGTCGGAATCGGGTTTATAACGAAGAAGTTATGGCCTTCGGAAGTTTCATGGTTTTCAGGCTTAGCCGAGTACGTGGGGTGTACACAAAGCATATGCGGGGTGTACTAGTGAAAAAGGTAGTACGAGGGGCGTACCTTGGAGTACGCTGGGCGTACTGACCAGGATGGTCACGAATGTTCTTCGGAGTACGTTGGGCGTACCATATGTATGCTGGGCATACTCCAGTCAGATCGGAACCCTATTTTAGGGTCTTGGACCCTATTTAAGCTCCTTATCTCATAACCTAACCCTGATATCTTTAGCCTCCACCCTCTAAACCCTAGAAATCGTCATATATCATCCATGGTGGCATTTTGGAGCTTATGGAGTCCATTTTTGGAGTATTTGGCTCATTTTCAAGAAGATGGTGATTATTCCATAGAAGGGAATCAAGGAGGAGATTATGGATTTGGCTTTTGTGACTCATTTTTAGCTTGATAAAGGTATAAAGCTTCGAACTTGGTCATTTATCTCTTAGATCTACCATTTATGGGTTTTGGTTCATTTTGGTCCCAAGTATGAGATCTAGTGGTCTTGATTTCGTTCCAGAAGCTTTGAGTTACCCCTGTTAGTGTTTTTGAGGTTCAAGGTCCATAAAGTTGGCACCTTTAGAGTTTAAGACCATCTATGTTGGAGTTTGAGTCATTTCCATGAAAGTAGAATGCTAATTGGTCATTTGGGGCATGTTAAGTCACCAAGTCAGTGACTTTATGGGTTTAGACGTTATCTGGGACTCAAATATGTGCTTTGGACTTATGGCTTAATATATTAAGTGCTTAATGGAAAAGTGGGATTAAGAGGGAAGTACGCTGGGCGTACAAGCAAATACGTGTAACGTACAAGCTGTTAAGCGAGTATGCACGCATACTGCTGGGTACGCCCTACATATTTAGTCAGATGGGACTTCACATTTTTGGGCTTTGGGTTGGGCCAATTGGAACAGGGAATGGACTAAGGAAAATTATTGGACTTGATGGTAAGGACCATCGGGAAGGTTGGAAAATTGGGCCATAAGCGGGCCACAATTGGGCTTTGATGATTGTGGGTTTTTGGACCAACGGTTTTATGAGTGTGTTGGGAATGTTTGGGCCTACTGGCAAGAACCATGTAGTGGTTTGGGCCCAATTTGGAAAATTGGGCCATTGATGGTTTTATGGACATTATAATGTTGGGCTTTTGTTTTGGGTTTGGGCCTTAGTTTTGGATCATACTGGGCCATGGGTAAACGGTCATTTTACCCCATGCATGGATTTAGGATTATGGTATAGGACCCAATTGCTAATTGGGTATATTGATTGGTAGTGACAGCTCGGGAAGCTGGCGGGGCAACAGCTATGGAATTCACGTGGGAAGCTTCTGCAGTGTGAAGTGAGTCAAGTGAAGGACTAAAGGATCTAGTACGCATTGTTGTGCACTAGGTCAAGTCCACCACAAAGAATGATAAGAATATTCATCATGATTTGTTAAAAGTTTAGTAAATATGGTTATGCTTACAAGATTAAGTGTAATTCTGAATGATTGAAAACGGTTTCAACATAAAGCAGAACGAATAGGAAGAATCAATTAGGCAGAAAGATAAAAGTTTCTCCAATGTGAAAAGAAGGGAGAGTACTTAAGTATCGTGTTTTATGATTAACTTAGTGATTATGAAACCGCCTCACAATTGATCCTCTAAGGACACCTTAGTGCACTAGTATGGCTAAGAAGAGGAATCAAAAATTGTTGAAATGGTTAAATCAAAATGTGAATCATACCTTGTTCCAAAATTGAGTCTTAGAGTCGTTCTCCAAGATTGTGACTTGAGTGACAGATCTTAAGAAAGTTTATAACACAATCATCAAATGTGGAGTAGAAAATGTCTTCTTATTCCTGCACATTTGAAATTGGTAAGTTGTGATGTCTTGGATAAGACAAAGGCCAACTAAGACCAGTTGTGTGAAATGTTTGTCTTGATGAGAACCTGAACTAACCTGCACTAACTTAAGAGGTCAGTGGGAGTCTAAATGATCTTGAAAAGATTCAATAACTAATCAATAGTAAACCTATTGTTAATCACTAGTACACGACTTGAGGTTTGTAACCTATCGTGTTACACATTCTTGTTTCTGTGCCATTCCAGTTGATTTGACTATGCATGTGAGTTCTATGAGTTCTCATTTGAATGCATAAAGGCAAAGCACCTTAATCAATGAAAGTTCATTGATCTGTATGGGTGAGATGCTCAACTTTTGGAAGAACATGGTAGGCCTTTGTGCTGCCAGATGACAAGAAATAAAGATTGAACAAGTTCAGTCCACATGAGTTTGGATTTGTCAGAAACATCGTCTTGTGATTATGGTTATGACAAATTCACATGGATATGAACACATACACCATAAATTCTAAGTGGTAGGATTTCTCTCCACTTCGTGAAAATGATTATGAGGAAACACTTTCACTAAAAAGATTTTAAGGAGATAGCAATGGTGATATTTGTATTCTCAAATTCGATTATGATTACGACATCCCTCTTCATAGTTCAAATTGTGAGATTTGGCAATTAGTCTGAACATTTGGGACTTATTGATATAAGTTCTGAAATAGTTTAGACACACATATCAGCTTTCGAATAAAAGTGTATGAGCTTAGATAAAGTCTTATCGAAGGATCACGTATCAGAATCATGAACTTTGGTAAGAAAGTCAATAAGTATTGATTTCTAGAAGTCCAACTGTTTTTTGATTACATGTCAAAGCTGTTGGATTAATGTCTAAGTCCATAACTATATTTGGTATGTACTTGACCCGACCCGGCATGGTCCATTTGGGTTGCACTTCACCGACACAATTTATATGGATAATCTTTTGAGAATAGTATGGTTATGATTAATATTAATATGTTATTATGGAATCATATTATTTAATTAGTATTGATCAAGAATTAATTTATAATTAATTAAGTGATCAAAAGGAACTAATTAAATATGGACTCTTATATATATGGAATGGGCCAAGTTCATTTAGGTTGGGCTAAGCTTTCATGGATAGTCCATGGAGTGTTTAACCCATGGATCCTAGGAAATGAAAGGTCATGGGTATTAGGGTTTAACCCTAATCCTCCACACTATATAAAGATGTCCTTGGTTGGTGAAATTGGCACTAGTGTGGGTACACTATGAAGGGCTAGCCAATTTCACTAGAGAGAACCAAGTATCCATATTCTCTAAAGTCTTCCAAGGTGTTTTGGTGATTTGTGATTCCATTTGAGGCTTCCACACTATTGGGGCTAAGCTCTTAAAGCTTGAAGACATCAAGCTACATCAAAAGGTATGTCATCTAACTAGTACTTTGTAGTATAAGTGCTTCATAATATGCTAGTTAGGATTAAAGCCTTGGAAAGTTCTTATTTGCATGTATAATAGAGAAAACATAGATCCAAGGTTTATAGGGTTGCATGTACACCATAGGAGTGTTAGAATGCTCAAATCCCAACAGTGGTATCAGAGCCTAGGCTTGTTTTCCCTTTATACCTGCAATAGAAGCTGAAAAATCGAGTTTTGTTGCTGTCTGCCCAGCAGACTCGCCGAGTCCATGAATGGACTCGCCGAGTCCAAGGGAAAATGCATCCAACTCGCCGAGTTGGTTCGTGCACTCGACGAGTTGGACCCCCAGACAGCATAAATTCGACTTTTTTGGCTGGAATTGGACTAGGAACATTACCCTAAGATGTTTTTGAACTTATAAACTTGTTTTTGAAGTGGTAATGTTCATGCTAATCCAATTTCAAAGATAATTGTCAATAGATTCATGTTTTGTATTAGTTTAAGGTTTAGACTAATTACATGAAAAAGTTTGATTTGAATTATCTTGTTCTTATGAGTTGCTTAGATTAATAGAAAAGTTGAGTGAAATAGTTGTTTTCAATCCAAATTAATCTAAGAGTTGATTCTAAAATGTGTTTTTGTAACTTGTCCTCAAGTTATATGAAAAGTCACATTTAAGTTTCATAAAACTCATAAAAAGTTGGCAATGGTTACAAAAGATGAAGAGTCTTGTCCTTAAGTTATGGAGGTTCAAGAGTCACTTCATTAAGTAATAAAATATGTAACCTTAATTAATTCCATAAGTTATAAAATAAAGAAAAGTTAATTCTTTTATTAGTTTAAAGTCTTCCATAACTTGTCCTCAAGTTATGGAACTTGAAGAGTTTTTGGATTAAAACTACTTTAAACACATAAGTTATGGAATTAATTAGTTTTGAATAGTTTCAAAACTTGCCCTCAAGTTTTGGAATTTGAAAAGTTTTCACTTATGAATACTTTAATTCCAAGTTAGCCCTTAGAATTTTAAAGAGTTAAAATTCAACCCTTATACTTTATAATATTATAAGTTAATAATATATATATATATATATATATATATATATATATATATATATATATATATATATATATATATATATGTATAAGAGTAAAGTCAGTCTTACCGCTAGTACGCCTCATTCACGAAGCCGGTCTATAAGGTGGGTATAAGGTTGTTTCCTATAAAATGGCAACTTAATGGGTGTCCACTCTCACCCACCACTTGCTTGACTGGTGGAGGGTCGTTAGCCGAACGGGTTTGACAGGACTATAATTCTCCCTTCATTAAAAGTATTAATGATAAATACTAAGTAACTAAACTCTTAATAATTCCCAATCTTAGTTACTTAGGAAAAATGTGAATAAGGTGCTAATCCATGAAATTACACTTTGCACTTTGTTTAAGTCGGTTAGTGGAGCGTGTGTGGTTAACCGGCACACTAACTTGGACTTAACAAGGTAGGTAAAGGGTGACTTAATGTTTATCATAGTATCGATGGAGCGTGTGAGGTTAACCGACACATCGATTAAGGGGTAAACACTTAAGGGTACCAAGTAATTTGCATGGTTACTTCACACCTTGTTTTGTGATCCTCGGCATCCCAGTCACAAAACCTGAAGCGCACACTCGAGATTGAAACATGCCATTGAACAGTTCAATGAATCTCAAAGATCTAGGAGTTTCAAACCCAATTAAAACCTAATAATTCATTTCGTTTATCTTGGTGGAAATTGGTGAATCGTCATTCACCTACCTTCAAATATTTTATAGCTTGGATTACGGCATACCTCTTCTAAGTTATAAAATAGTTTGTTGGGTCCTAGCCTTAATATTTCATATTGGGTGTCATATTAAGGACTTTAGATCAACTATCTTGAATATCTCTCAAAAGATGTCTGGTTTAGACAATTATGATCTTCCCAAATCTCTTGAAACAAGCTTTCCTAATGAAGATGATGTCCCATGGAAATCATACTTCTTTCACCTCCTCAAATTATTCTCCTCAACCCACAAGTTCTTGAAAAGTTTAAGGTCACTCAAGCCCTATTGGCAAGGCAAGGTCTAGGTGTGGTCACATCTTGGAGATGTAGTCACATTTTGACAAGCCGGGAGAGTTGGGTGTCAAAGTCTTGAGAAAGTTGGTGGTTCAATCACTTTCTAAGTCACATAGTGAGTTCCTTTGGGACACCTATGAAACAGACTATGACAAGACCCTTAATGATCTTATCTGTTTGCTAAGATCAACTTCCTAAAACTTTATGGACATTGACAATGATGACATTGGATATCTAGTAGAGCTCTCTCTTCCCAGTGGAAAGGGATCGGCCATAGTCAACTCGGTTGACCAAATGGTAAAGAGAAAAGCTAAGTTTGTGATAGTCTCGTGTACCATTATCAAAGGGTCCATATGTTTATATTGCCAAAGGAAGGGGCATTGGTTGCGAAGCTGCCAAATTTACCTAAGGATGTTAAAGTCAATAAGTTTGACTCTACTTCAGGTAAAGTCCACTATCTAACTCTGTTAAGTTTCTATTCTGAGATTCTTATTACATGATGTGACTGGGTCACATGTTGATGTTTTAAGAATCAAAGAAAAGTGAAGAAACTTAAAGAAAGAATATGCTGAATCTGATCGCATAGATGGATTTCTATCGCATAGTTTGAAGATCGGATTCTTGAGCTACTTCTTAGGAGTTATGAGATATTGCTTAGGAATAGATAACAACAAGTTTTCATATGGATTGTAAGGATAGTTTTTCCGCAAAGTTTTTTGAAATAAAAGGAAAAAAATGATGATTTTATTTATTTTAAAAATATCCTTACAATGGCATTTGAGGAAAAATTGTTGCTTATATGATTCCATTAATAGCAAGAGTGGAAATATGAAATTGATTCTTTCATTTGTGGTAATGTCTAAATTTACCAAATAAAGGAAAGATTCTCATTACCCAAGTCTCAATTGGACCGGAACATGGAATCATGCAAGGTGTATAGCATGATGAATGAGAACTTTCAAGTATTGGAAAATTAAGACTAATTACTTGCTCACATGGATGTGTGAGTCAAGTGAAGGACTAAGGGATCGAGTACACATTCTTGTGCACTGGTCAAGTCCACCACAAAAGATTGATAAAACTATTCGTCATAGTTTACAAAAGCTCAGTAAATATGATTATACTTACAAGCTTAAGTGTAACTCTGAGACATTGGAAAAAGGTTCCAATGTATGACAGAGCGAATAAGAAGAATCAAATTAGGCAGAAGGATAAAAGTTTCTCAAATCTGAAAAGATGGGAGAGTACTTTAGTATCAGTTTTTGTGATCATCTTAATGATTAAGAAACCATATCCAAATTAGTCCTCTAAGGAAATCTTAGTGCATGCTTATGACTAAGAAGAGGGATCTTGAATTGTTAAAATGGTTAAATCAAGAAGATGAGTCATACTTCGTTCTAATACAAGTCTTAGAGTCATACTCCAAGATTGTCATTTGAGTGATATGTCTTAAAGAAGGTTTAAAACACTTGTCAAATGTAAGAGTAAAAGTTTCCTACTCTTGTACATTTGAAATTGGTAAGTTGTGATGTTTTGGATAAAACAAAGACCAACTTAGGCCAATTGTGTGAAGTGTTTGTCTTGATTAGAATCCGCACTATCTCTTGAATATCTGACAAGAAAGTCTTATATGTCAAGAGGACAGTGGGAGTCTTAAAGGTCTTGAAAGTCTCAAGAACTAATCAAGAATAGAACCTGAAGTTCTTCACTAGCACACGACTTGAGGTTTATAACCTATCGTGTTGACATATTCTGTGCCCATTCCAGTTAAAGTTGGCTTTGCATATGAGTTCTTAGAGTTCTCAATTTGTTGCACAACAACTTGGAAGCAATGGCAGGCCCTTGAGCTGCCAGGTGGCAAGAAATTAAGATTGAGTTCAGTCCATATGAGTTTGGATTTGTCATTATCCTTGTCTTGTGACTATGGTTTTGATAATTCACATGGATAAGAACACATACACCATTAAATCTAAGTGTCATAAGGTTTCTCTCTGATTCATGAAAATGATGGTGAGGAAACACTTTCACTAAGTAGATTTTAGCTAGATAACAATTATGATATTTGCATTCTCAAAGTCGTTAGTGGAGCGTGTGTGGTTTACCGGCACACTAACCTGGACTTGTAAGAAGTGGCAAAAAGGTCTAACCATTATGATTACGGCATCCCTCTTCATAATTGTTTAGATACACAAGTGTGGTATCTAAGGGAAGGTGTATGATTTTTGATAAAGTTTTATCAAAACAATCTAGTATCAGAAATCTGAACTTTGGCAAGAAAGTCAATGAAGTATTGATTTCTAGAAGTCCAGCTGATTTCTGAGTACATGTCAAAGCTAGTGGGAGCATAAGTGTTATGCTAATAATCATCATGTTAGTGGGAGCATGATAATTATGATGAGTATTGCAAGGTAGCAATGTTAATTATAGAAAACAAAAAGTTTCAACTGGGAAAGAGTTGTTTTGCTATAATTAAGGGAGAGAAAATTATACTTCATCTCAAATCTATAAGCTTAGATCGTGAGGTTTTAATCATTAATTCAAGGATATATATGAATTTCATGTTGGAATGGCTCAACATAAGGAAATTCTATATATGAGTCCCTTATTTGCGTTCTAAAATTTGATTATGATTACGACATCCCTTTTCATAATCTGAATTATGAGAACTTGGCAAATAGAAATGCAAATATTGTAGCAAAAGACTGGTTTAGTCTTTATGTGAGACATCATGAATCGTGTCCCATATGCTTCAGATATAGGATCGATTACATGTGCTATATTCACCCTTTCTAAAATTTCCCAAATGCCTGGGGCATTAAGAAGGGAAAAGGTTTAGAACTAGATATGACTAAAAGGATTAAACAATTGTCGAGGACAATCTAAGGTTTACCAAAGATTGGTTGCTCAAGGACAGTTGGAAGTATAGTGATAATTCTGGAAGGACCATATTGACATAATCTGTAAGGAGGCAACTCTTGTTCAGAAGTGATAGTCAAAATGGAATCTGGAAATGTTTCAAAGTTAGAATTTTCAATCTGTGTAAGATTAAGGAAACTTAATGCAAGAAGGATGTTTCCAAGGAGTTGATCTCCTTTGGAATGCTCTGTAATGTTTGTTGTCAAGTCTTTATGACTTTGAGCATAATCATTACAAAAGGATCAATGCATATAAGTTTAGAATCTAACAGATTTCAGTAAATGGCATGAATTTGGAATTCTTGCATTTGCAGTAAGGATTTGGGACTGTGAAAAGAGAATCATTGAAGTTATGTTCAATTGATCTAGTTCAAAAAGTAAATATCATAGACAAACATAGTATGCATACTTGGTGTATGGCATGACTAGTGTTTAGAAAACATAGTGTACATGCTTGGAGCACAGGACAACTATTGTTTTAAATTCAAGAATAAAGTTGATAGCTGAAACAGTATACAATGAATAATGTGTAATCATATGGTGATAAATAAAAGGTGTTTTATTTATGTTCATAGGTTTTGATACCATATTGGATTCAATTATTATTGTGTTTCACTTTGCATGTTTTGACTTCCCGAATAAACTAGGTTATTCTTCCGGAATGACTAAGTTATTCAAACCATCCACAGTCGGTCATATGTTGGATGTAGATATGAATTAAGACTGTCATGGGTTGGCTTGTAGAGGTCTAAGGTGTTGGACAAAGGGCTATAACACTCATGAGTGCTCATAAGTTCTGAGTATTGGATTCAACCCGTGCTCATTGGAATCACTTCATGGATTTTATCACGAGTGATCATGAGACGATAATATCTTATATTCTTCAAACCTAGAGATATGAGTTGTTACTATGAGTTGGTTATACATTGATTGCACAAAAACGCATTTGGTAACTCGGTGCTATAAAACGTGCCTTTGTGTATGATTCAACAAGTAGTAGAACAAGCCCTATGAATCGAAGTTTATCCATTCCTTTTACCTTTGGGATAAAAGCGATATCTGTGGGCCCCTCGATGATTTGATGATGACAAATGGAAGTGCTCGGCCGGGCCAGGACTAATTTGATTTTTTCAATTAGTCAGTCGTCATAAATCGGAAATCGGGAAACAACAAATGGACAGAGAGAATGATTATAATCCATGTCTTAGTCCATATGATATCTAGAATGGAGGAATATATGATCCCTTATCTAATGGACAAGTTCGTTGACAAGATCAGAGTTCGACAGCGGCTTTAAGAGCTACGATTGCCAGTTAGGTTTGAAGTCATACGCAATAATAGTTTTAGACTTATCCAAGTGGGAGACTGTTGGATTAATGTCTAAGTCCATAACTATATTTGGTATGTACTTGACCCGACCCGGCATGGTCCATTTGGGTTGCACTTCACCGACACAATTTATATGGATAATCTTTTGAGAATAGTATGGTTATGATTAATATTAATATATTATTATGGAATCATATTATTTAATTAGTATTGATCAAGAATTAATTTATAATTAATTAAGTGATCAAAAGGAACTAATTAAATATGGACTCTTATATATATGGAATGGGCCAAGTTCATTTAGGTTGGGCTAAGCTTTCATGGATAGTCCATGGAGTGTTTAACCCATGGATCCTAGGAAATGAAAGGTCATGGGTATTAGGGTTTAACCCTAATCCTCCACACTATATAAAGATGTCATTGGTTGGTGAAATTGGCACTAGTGTGGGTACACTATGAAGGGCTAGCCGATTTCACTAGAGAGAACCAAGTATCCATATTCTCTAAAGTCTTCCAAGGTGTTTTGGTGATTTGTGATTCCATTTGAGGCTTCCACACTATTGGGGCTAAGCTCTTAAAGCTTGAAGACATCAAGCTACATCAAAAGGTATGTCATCTAACTAGTACTGTGTAGTATAAGTGCTTCATAATATGCTAGTTAGGATTAAAGCCTTGGAAAGTTCTTATTTGCATGTATAATAGAGAAAACATAGATCCACGGTTTATAGGGTTGCATGTACACCATAGGAGTGTTAGAATGCTCAAATCCCAACAAAAGCTAGTGGGAGCATAAATGTTATGCTGGTAAAGATATAATTATCATGTTAGTGGGAGCATGATTATTATGTTAAGTGTTGCGAGTTAGAAATATTAATTATAGAAAACAAAGGTTTCAATTTTGCAAAGTTACAGAGGTTGAAAAGTTATTTTGCTATAATTAAGGGAGAGAAATTTATACTTCATTTCTAATCTAAAAGCTTAGATCGAGAAATTTTTAGTCAAACTTAGTCACATAACATATATGAATGTTATGTTGAAAAGGTTCAACATAAGGAAATTAGATATATGGCAATATTATAGCAGGAGACTGGTAAAGTATCATATTTTTATGCAAGAGATTATGTATCGTATCCCTTACGCTTCGGGTATAGGATAAATTACATATGCTGTAATATTCGACAGTTCCGTTTATTCCAAATTCCTAGGGCGTTAAGAGGGAAAAGGACTAGAACCGGACATGACTAAAGTAGTTAAACAATTGTCAAGGGCAATCTAAGGTTCACCAAGGATTGGTCACTTGTGGGCAGTTGGAAGTATAGTAATGGATGGACCATATTGACATTATTATGAATAGATAGGATTTTATTTAGAATGTGTTGTCATATGGCAAATATGGAAATGTTTCCATAATGGGAGTTGGATATTAAGGATTTATGTAGCTTAGAAACTTTTATGCAAGAAGGATGTTCAAAGGAATGTACTTTGAATTTGAGACTTCATGTTTATGGAGTTGTCTTGTAACAATCTCCAATAAAGCGCTTTGTAATATCATTGGCAAAGTCTCTGTGACTTTGGTGTTATGTAATTAGAAAAGGATCACTGCGTAAAATGTTAGAATCTAACATATTCTAATAGTGACAAGAATTTGGTATTTTTGCACTTGTGATAAGGATTTGGAATTGTGAATTGGGCATCATTGGAAATGTGTTCAATTGATCTATTTCACAAAGTAAGGACCATAGGTAAATACAGTGTGCATGCTTGGAGCATGGGATGGCTATTGTTTCAATTCAAGTATTAAGTTGATTACTCAAAACATTATACAATGAATAATGTGTAATCAATATGGTGATTAAATAAAAGGTGTTTTATTTATAATCAAAGTGTTGAGGTAATATTGGATTCGATTATTCTTGTGTTTCACTTCGCATGTTTTGACTTCCCAGATAACTAGGCTATTCAAACATCCACAGTCAATCATACTTTGAAAGTAGGTAATGAGGTATGACATTCATGAATCCGACTGCAGATTGTCTAAGTGTTTATATATAGCACAAGTTTGCTGCAGTATTCATGAGTGCTCCTGAAATAAGATTTGAGTATTGGATTAAACCCACGATCACATGAATTACTTCATGGATTTTATCACAAGTGATTTTGAGACGATAATATCTTATATTCTTGGAACAAAGTCATATAGTTGCAGTTTACAAGTCGGTTGCTCATTGATAATATGTAAACGTACCAATAACTTGGTGTTATAAAACATATTGTTGTGTGTGATTTGATGAGTAAATAGAGAAAGCATATGAGTCGAAGTTTATCCGTTCATTTTACCCAATGTGGGATAAAAGAGATATATGTAGGCCCCTTAATGATTTGGTGATGACACCCTAAGCGCTTGGCCAAGCCTGGACTAAGTTGATGTGTTCAATTGTAGTCTGTTGTCAGTCGTCATAAATCTGAAATCAAGAAACAACACATAGACTGAAAGAATGATTATAATCCATGTCTCATGTCTATACGATATCTATAATGGAGGAATATATTATTCCTTATCTAAAGGACACGTTGCTGATAATATTAGAGTTCGACAACGGCTTTTGAAAGCTACGATTGCTAATCAGATTTTGAAGTCGTACTTGCAATAATAGTTATTAGACTTATCCAAGTGGGAGACTGTTGTATTAGATGTCTAAGCTCACAACTATTTTTGGTATGTACTTGATTTGATTATGAGCATGGTCCTTTTGGGTTGCCTTCACTCATGCAACTTGATAGGACGACAAGAGGAGAGAGAGAGAGAGTAGAATTTATTATGTGAATAATAAATTCATACTCAAAATGTTTTTATTAATATATTACAAGATTAATATGTTATTCGGAAATCTTATTGTTTAATTATTATTGATCATAAATTAATTTGGAATTAATTTGGTGATCAAAAGAGACTGATTAAATAAAGGGGACTATTATTGTAATTATTTGATTGTTGCAATTGGGATGATGGATCATCTTGGAATAAGGTAGGACGAATTCTATGGAAATCCCATAAGGAATTCGTCTAAGGGTTATTATAGAAGGGGTCCATGGGTTGCTTAAGGCTTAAGCAGTCATATTAGGGTTTCCACTTAAAACCCTAGCAGCCACAAGTATAAATAGACCCCATGTCTAAGGGATTTTCATCCAAGGTTGAAGAAACCCTAGAGTGGTCGAAAATTTCCTCTTTCCTATCTCATCCTTTGCATAGAGTGTTTGTGACTCCATTAGAGGTCCAACACTTGGGGCACTAGGCTTTCAGAATTCAAGATCAAGAAGGATTAAACTTGTTATTTCTACATAACAAGAGAGGTAAGATCTAAACCCTAATCATATGTCAATTTCGAAATATGTATGCTAGTCATAGGGTTATTTCTTTGGTATTCATAGTTATATGTTCAAGATAGAAAAACCTAGATCAAAGCAATTAGGGTTGCATGTACACCATAGGAATGATGTTATGCTTAAAAACCTACATGCATATGCTGGCGTGGTAACTGTTGTTATACGAAAATTCTGCTAACGGAAGATATGTATCCCAACTGCCACCGAAATCCAAAACACATGCACGTAGCATGTCCTCACTAGTCTAAATCGTCCTATCCCTCTGTCCGTCCGTCTAGGGGTGGAAAGCAGTGCTGAAGTGGAGATGAGTACCCATCTCGTCGTGGAACCGCTTCCAAAATCTGGAAGTGAAACTGACGTCTCGGCCTGACACCACCGAGATAGGCACTCCATGTTGTGTCACTACCTCTTGTGTGTAAATCTTGGCTAGCTCCTCGGCCGATATGCTCTCCTAGATTGGAATAAAATGAGCACTCTTGGTCAACCGATCCACGATGAACCATATCGAACTCAACTCCACGTGCGGTCATGGGAAGCATTGTAATGAAATGCATAGTAATGTCCTCCCACTTCCACACAGGAATATCTAACGGACGTGTCTTGCTATGATGCCTCTGGTGCTTTGCCTTGACCTTCCTGCAGGTCAGACATCTCTCTAGGTACCAAGCTACATCTCGCTTCATGCAGGGCCACCAGTAATCAGGATGAAGATCTCTGTACAACTTCGTCACCCTAGGATGGATGGAAAACTTGGACTTGTGGGCCTCATCCATCAGAATCTGCCGTACTCTACCCCAGTACAGTACCCAAACCCTCCCATGCAGGGTTAACAACCCACGTCTGTCTTAATCAAAGGAGGCCACCTGGTCTATGATCCCTTCGCACTTCCGGCGCTCCTCCTTCAGGCCCTCAACCTGTGCCTCTCTGATCTGTTCCAGCAAAGGGGTAATCACTGTCATCCTTAGATAGATGTATTGAATCAGATCCGCGTCCGCCTTACGACTTAGGGAATCAGCCACCACGTTGGCCTTGCCCGGATGGTAAAGGATCTCATAATCGTAATCCTTCACCACATCTAACCACCAATGCTACCTCATGTTCAGGTTCGACTGATCCATGAGGTACCTCAAACTCTTATGGTCCCTGTAAATCGTACAACGGACCCCATAGAGGTAATGCCGCCAAATATTGAGGGTGCAAACCACAGCCCCCCGCTCTAAATCATGCGTCAGATAGTTAGCTTCGTGAGGCTTCAATTGCCTCGAAGCATAAGTTATCATGTGATCCTGCTGCATCAACATTGCACCCATGCCTATGATAAAAGCGTCACAGTATACCACGAAGTCATCAACACCCTTCGACGAGGTTAGAATTGGTGCCTCGCATAACCGCTATCTAAGAGTCTCGAAGGCTGCTTGCTGCTCAGGCCCCCAACGGAAGGTCACCAGCTTCTTGGTCAGTCGGGTCAACGGAACAACGATCTTGGGGAAGTCCTGAATAAATCTCAGGTAATAACCCGTTAGACCCAGGAAACTCCGAATCTCAATTGGAGACCTTAGACTCTCCCACTGCATCACGACCTCTATTTTGGCTGAATCGACCAGAATGACCTTCTAGTTGACAAGGTGCCTAAGGAATTGCACCTCGCGTAACCAGAACTCACATTTGGAGAACTTTGCAAAAAATATCTCCCTCCTCAATGTCTCCAACACCTCCCTCAAGTGCTCCTTATGCTGCTCCTAAGTCTTGGAATAGACCAAGATATCATCGATGAAGACTATCACAGACCGATCCTAGCATTGATCTACAAATGCGGTTCATGAGGTCCATGAACACAGCTGGAGCATTGATGAGCCCAAACGGCACCACCACAAACTCATAGGGACCATAGCGAGTCCTAAAAGCTGTCTTTTGCAGATCCTCATCACTGACTCGCATCTGGTGATAACTCGATAGTAAGTCAATCTTGGAGAACCAAGATGCATCCTGTAGCTGATCAAACAAATCATCAATCCTCGGGAGGGGATAACGGTTCTTCACCTTTACCTTATTCAGCTCTCGGTAGTCTATACACATGCGATGTGACCCGTCCTTCTTCTTCACAAATAGGATCGGGGCTCCCCATGGTGATTTGCTCGGCCTGATAAATCCCTTGTCTAGTAGCTCTTGCAACTGCGTAGACAACTCCTGCATCTCGGGAGGAGCCAATTGATATGGTGCTTTGGCTATCGAAGCCGCACTAGGGACTAGGTCAATCCTAAACTTAAACTGTCTCTCCTGAGGTACCCCAAGTAAATCCTCCGGGAATACGTCTGGGTACTCTCGCACTACCGTTATATCATCAAATGTCGCCTTACCCTTATCTTGGGTATCCATGACATAGGCGATGTAACTCGCACAACCCTGCTAAAGATAGCGCCTCGCCCTCACTGCTAAACATAGGGTCAGTCTACCCTACGACCTCTTGCCCTGAATCACTAACCCTAACCTACTAGGAGTGTGAACCCTTACTAGCTGCTGCTCGCAGTCAATCACTTCCCCATTGGGGCTCAGCCAATCCATACCCACGATGACCTTGTTTCCTCGCAAGGGAATAGGAACCAAATCTACTGAAAACCGCTCATCGAAAAATTATAGTGTACATCCCCAGTGAACCCTCGCAACCCTAACGGTCTTGTCATCTACTATCTCCACGTCAAGTGGGCAATCCAGCTCCCCTGGAGCTCCTACGAATTGCTTGCTGAGTGAGAGCGACACAAAAGATCGGGTAGCCCTGGATCAAACAATACTAGAGCAGATATACCATTCAAAAGGAATGATCCTATTAAAAAACACATAAACATAAGAAATAATCAATATAACTAAAGCGGTAAGGAGAAGATACATACCCGTAATGGAATCAGGAGCTGCATGTGCCTCGTTTTCTGTTAACTGGAAGGCTCTACTCTTCGCCACTAGCACCTCTGCATGGCCCTGTCGGCTATCTGTAATCCTCAATGTAGCAGGAGCGGGTGCGACCACCTATCCTGCTGCTGCCAAGCTCGGACACTAGGACCGCTTGTGGCCCCTCTGATTGCACTGGAAGCAAATCATATCAGATTCTGTCGTGGCGGTGGTGGTAGCTGTACAAGCCCTGCTCACATGACTAGTTCGGCCGTACTTAAAGCAGCCCGAACTACCTACCCTACACGGCCCATCGTGCCCCCTGCCACACTTGCTGCAGTGGCCTCGGCCCTATTGGCCCTTCCCCCGAGAATATACCTTGGGCTTTTTGCCTGAGCCCTCCATGCCAGACACTGACTCTAGCTTCATCTTCCTCTCCATCTCTAAATCAATCTTTCTCTCACGAGCCCTAACAATCATATCCTCCAGCATCTTGCAGCTGGAGCGGCTCACAAACTACCGAATGTCACTCCTCAATATCTCATGATATCGGGCCTTTTTCATCTCCTCGTCCACCGCAGACTGCAGAATTAGAAGGGCCCTCGCCCTAAACTTAGCAGTGATCTCCATCACCGTCTCGGTGGTCTGATGTAGATCCTAGAACTCCCTAGCAAGCTTCTGCACCTTTATAACAGGTGCAAACTCGGCCCTGAACCTGGTCGAGAAATCACTCCAAGTCATCGCATCTAGAACTATATCATCTCCAATGGCTCGTCCGACCTCCTCCCACCAATAACATGCCCTGTCCTTCAGAAGACAGGAAACAAGTCAGACCTTGTCCCCCTTGGGATATCTGCTTGTGTGGAATACATTAGCGGCATCCGCCAACCATCTGGTACTCATAATGGGGTCCCGAGACCCATGGTAATCAGGAGCTCCACATGCTCTGAACTCTCTGAATGTCAGTGCGTGCGACCCCATCATAGCCGCCACCTCGGTGCGGAAAACACTCAATCTGTTGTCTAGAAGCTCCAAAATACCCTCCTTGATCGTTCCGAAGATCACATGAGTGTAATCCAGGATACTATGCGTGATCTCAGAGGAGATGAACTCCTCAATCTGGTCGTCTAGCTGCCCGGCTCCATAGCCCGAGCCTGATCCCTCACCGGCGCCTGAACCGCCTACTGGTCTAGTGCGTAGTGTCACCATACTAAAAAATACACCACAACAAACATCATAATACTCATCATAACCTTCCTTGATTCGAGTACGAATCCTCTTCTTTCAGTAGTACGGGCCTATACTACCTTCCACATCTATCCGTACTTTCCTCAAGAACAGCCTTGACTTCACCAAGTCCCTTCTACTACTACTGGTTCACGCGCTAATCTCATCCTAGGCTTGCCCTAGGGTAATCACCACCCCACTCTCCGTCATCAGCTACATAAGAAGTCCCTGCTATCTCCCCCTAACTAGCTCGCAAATACCATTACATATCACTAAGACTAGATAATTCTTCGAATGAGAGATCCTACCCTACAACGGTTGGACTCAAACAAGAGTTGTGAAACAGAGCTAGACCTAACCTTCTGAAATTATTTAATCCTCGCAATATGTAACTTAACATATTCGTTTATTAGTTAGTAAAAGATAACTAGGGCTTCTAAAAGCACAAAGCAAGCAGCATTCAAGCATTGAATACACATAATCAAACATATTCTAATCAGGCCATCAAACTGAATAATCTGTTCTAGCATGCAGTTCATAAAGCTAATACACATATAACAGGCACATAAGGCATCCTTCCTAGATCCTTAGTCCTAATCTAGTATGCAGTTCTCATAAACATATCATAAAATAAACTTGTACATGTAATTTGGGAGTACTTACTTGAGCTCGGCTGATTACATGCACCACACCATTTTCTCTTTTTCAAAGTTCATTTTTTTTATAAAAACTTTTTTTCTTTTGAAAATTTCTATACCAATTCCTTAGTTTGAGTCCAGACACACCCGAAAGTGTGCCCAAATCCCTAAAACCAAGGCTATGATACCAACTTGTAACATCCTAAAAATACGGTCCAAAAATTTCATTTTTTAATCATTTAAGAAAAAACATATTTCATCAAACATCATAATAACAAAACCATAAGTATCAAAACATCATAAATCATGTATCTCAAAAATCTCATATCATTTATCAATGAATCAAAACCATATGTCTATATATCAGGGTGAATCCTCCTAAGCTGAAAATTGTGGTGTGTGTGCCATGCAGTCATCTCGAGCTCTTCCCCTTACTAGCGGAAGTACCTGAAACCAAAATTGAAAACCGTAAGAATGAAGATTAGTGAGTCTCCCCAAACTACCACATACCATATACATACATGCAACTAAGAGATACGGGCCCCGCCCACTCTCATGGAGATTCGGGCCCTGCCCACACTCCGCTGTCTAGGAGATTCGGGCCCCGCCCACAGTCCGCTGTCTATGGAGATTTGGACCCCGTCTACACTCCGCTACTAACAAGCATAGAAGTATCACACAAACAACAAGTATATCTAGTCCTATCAAACAATCACATAACTATACTAAAATAATAATACGAGATTCAGGCCCCGCCCACACTCGTCTACTATGAGATTCGGGCCCTGCCCACACTCAGCTACTAACATATCACATATACGGGACGACCTTGGTGCCTTAGACTCGTTCCTACTGAAGGGAACTCACCTCTCAAGCCAGCTGCTGAAATCTCAAGTGTGGAATCTCTTATGGTTGCTCCAACGACTCCCCGACTATAAATTCACAAGACACACTTGGTCAAAAACCGAAAATCCTTCTAACGGTAAAATGACCATTTTACCCCTGGTCAAAGTCAACACTCTGGTCAAAGTCAAAGTCAAGGTCAACTTCCAGTTGACCCAACTCGTCGAGTTACCTGTTAACTCATCGAGTTCCTATGCTATTCGAACTCGTGATAAACCGAGCCAACTTGTCGAGTCTCTTCTCAGAGTCGTTAAGTTCCACCTGGTACGGAATCGGGACAAATCGACTCAACTCGTCGAGTCCCCTTGTCTATTTGAGCTATCTTGATGGATTAAGCCCCTACACCTCAGATCCAAGCTTCATACTTCTCGTAAACCCCGAAAATGCCCTTTTAAGGGTAAAGTTTCCAACTTTACCTGTTAATACCTCTTCTTAATGGGTTTAACTCCAACCCTAACTCCTTGGGACCTAGAACTTGGTCCTTAAGCCATGCATACACCAAACTAAAACTTACAACCACAAATCTAAACCCCTAACACTACTTGGACACGTAAAGCTCCCACCTTTCTCTTCATTCATGGTCTTTTTGGGCTAAAAAGGCCAACATGACACTCTATGGTTTGCATGGGGGCTCTAATGGCTTAAAGTTTGCACCTTTATGCCTTAACAACCCTTAATGATCCCAGATCTGAAAGGATCCTTGCTTGGGACGTCCAAACCCCAAGGGTCAAGCTTCCTGAACCAAAACCCTCAAAAAGTGGAAAAATAAATAGATCTAATGAATAAATGATCAAGTTATAGACTTGATTACCAGAAAAGGAAGGGAATGAAACGTTGCTTCTAGATCTACAATCTTCTCTTGAAGTCCTCTAGCTTCTTCTTCTTCTACAAGCAGGAATCAGGCGTTACAAAAGTAGAGCAGGAAGAGTCACTCAACAATCATAAACACCAAAGTGATCGAGCCACTTGAGCTTTAACATATAGATAGATGTGGTCCGTCGGCTATGGAGAGCATTGGTAGTAACAAGTATATCTTAGTAATTGTTGATGAATTTTCTAGATTTACGTAGATGTATTTTCTTAAGCAGAAATCTGAAGCCACTTCTAAACTTAAGGACTTTATCAAGATGATTGAGCTTGAACTGCGAAAGCTTGTCCAGAACGTTCGTAGCAACAATGGTTCGGAGTTCAAAAACCATGCGTTAGAAGAATTCCTGACTAACAAGGGAGTTGCTCACAACTTCTCGGCTCCTTACAATCCACAACAAAATGGGGTCATTGAAAGATGAAACTATTCATTGTGCAAAGCTGTGAGGACCATGCTGTTGTTTGCGAACTTGCTGCTTTATTTCTGGGCAGAAGTTATTAGCACAACGTGTTTTACTTAGAATTGATCCCTTCTTAATAAATGATTCTCTATTACCCCTTACAGAATTATTAACAAAAGAATGCCTAACGTTAAGTTCTTTAATGTCTTTGGCTCTAGGTGTTTTCTTTTCAATTCAAGGGAGCAACGAAATAAATTTGATGAAAGTCGATGAAGGAATTTTCTTGGGGTACTCTCTGACTTCGAAGGCATATAGGGTTCTCAACAAAAAGACAAGGCAGATAGAAGAGACCTATTATGTCACTTTTGACGACAACTATTTAATGAAGTATCAGAAGACTGACTCTCAATCAGAGGAAAATTTTCCCACAACCAATCCGATGACAATTCCTCTTTCTGATCTTTATGAGGAATTTCTGAATCTTTTTGATGAGCCAGAGAAAGAAATCTCTTCCGAATCCATGGAAGCAGATAACAAGACAAGCTGAAAAAGATTATTGATGACACTGCAAAAGATATGGAACACGAGCTACCCACTCCGGAAGACTTTGACATTCCTTCTCAAACACAAGCTGCGAATGCTCCACCTTAGGGGGAGGGTTTCACTTCAACCTCTTCATCCAACACACCTGTTCAGGGGGAGCATGAAGTCCCTGAAATCAGCTTAGAACCTCCATTCCATGGAGAGAATCCTACTTAAGAGGAAGATTCGAATCCATCATTCGAAAGGGAGAATGCGGATACAAATGATGATTCGGATGCTCAGTCAGAATTTAAAGAAGTGAATGCTGAACTAGATTCATCCTATGATCCGAACTAACCTCCACTAACGAACTGGAACAGAGATCATCCCAAAAATCAAGTAATCGGAGAAGTATCTTCAGGAGTTCTTACGAGAGCACAACAGAAGGGGAAACAAACTGCACTATTCTCCAAAGTGGAATTTTGCATGTTTAATTCGTTTATCTACAAGATTGAACCCAAAAAGGTTAAGATTGCTGTTGATCATTCCGATTGGGTTCAATTAATGAAGGAGGAGCTCAATGAGTTTGAACGAAACAAGGTTTGGAGGCTTATTCCCACTCCGAAGCATTCATCTATTGTTAGTCTCAAATGGGTATTTCGTAATAAGCTTGACAAAGAGGGAAATGTGATCCGAAACAAGGCTCGACTAGTAGTAAAAGGGTATTGACAAGAAGTAGGGATTGACTACGAGGCAACCTTCGCACTAGTTGCAAGGCTAGAATCAGTTTGCATATTTCTGGCATATGCAACACACAATGACTTTGAAGTCTATCAAATTGACGTCATTGTGCATTTGTAAACAGGTATTTAGAAGAAACAATGTATGTGGAACAACCGTCTAGGTTCGTAAACAAAAAATATCCGAACCACTGTTACAATCTGGACAAAGTAGTCTATGGTCTAAAGCAAGCACCACGAGCCTGGTATGACACTCTTACTAGATTCTTAAAACAATCTAAATTTAAACAAGGTTCAGTTGACCTAACCTTCTTTCGCAGGAAAGACGATGACCATCTGATGATCGTCCAAATTTATGTTGATGATATCATCTTCAAATCTACTAATCCTAGATTAACTACAAAGTTCCGAAAGTTGATGGAGACTAAATTTGAGATGAGATCAATGGGTCCGATTAACTTTTTCCTTGGTTTGAATATAAGACAAAGTCAGGAGGGAATCTCTATCAACCAGGAGGCTTATATGAAGACCTTACTTGCGAAGTTTGGAATGGTGGGAGATTTGAAGGTGAAGGTTCCAATGGCATTCAGAACAAAACTAACTCCGTCTCTGGATAAACCAACTGCTAATATGACTCTCTATCGTCAAATGATAGATTCATTGATGTATTTAATTGCTAGTCATCAGGACATCATGTTTTATGTTTGTTATTGTGCTAGGTTTCAAGCAAATCCTCGCGAACCTCACATGACTGCTGTTAAGAATATCTTAAGATATCTAAATCGAACAACCTCTCTTGGAATTTGGTATCTATCCAGTTCAGGATTCATTGTGCAAGCATTCTCTGATGCAGATCTTGGAGGTTGCGGTCTTGATCGCAAAAGTACAACTCTAGGATGTCAATTTCTTGATGGCATCGTCAGTTGGCAATCGAAGAGACAGACTTGCATTTCCCTGTCAAACGCCGAAGCTGAATATATAGCGCCTGCTTCCTATACCTCGCATGTGATATGGATTGAAAGTCAGTTAAGGGACTATGTCATTAACATGAACAAAATACCCTTATATTGCGATTCCGAAAGTGTCATTTTCATTTGCGACAACCCTGTGCAACATTCGAAGACCAAATACATCGCACTGAGGTATCACTTCATTAAGGATCATGTGGAAGATGGAAATGTCAAGATTCACTTTGTTAGACCCACTGATCAACTGGCCGATATCTTCACAAAAGCCTTGCCTGAACAAACCTTTAATAGAATAATTCAAGGATTAGGAATGATTGAAGCAGAATCGGTTCTGAATCAATCTTCGCATTCATAATTTATTGGATGAACTTCGAATTAGTTCGAACACTCGGAGTGACTTGCAGTCCACTATTCATTCGGAGATTTGGAGCTT
Organism: Lactuca sativa; assembly: GCF_002870075.4. NCBI lineage: Eukaryota > Viridiplantae > Streptophyta > Magnoliopsida > Asterales > Asteraceae > Lactuca > Lactuca sativa. The sequence goes on from NC_056623.2 coordinate 55,272,887, forward strand.
CTTGTATCATTTGTATATTTGTTCTCTTAAGTTTCTATGCACATGTATTTTCATTTTGTATTTTTATTTCTTTTTTAGAAAATCCAAAACTCAAAAATATTTTCTTTATTTTCTATTTTTTATTTCTTTTTCAGTAAATTTCAAAACTCCAAAAATATTTCTGTTTTTATTTCTTGTTACAAAAATATCAAAAATACCAAAAATAATAGACACCTTGGCAGGACTAAAGGAACACATCATGACACTCTAAATTGCGAATGGAGGGGAACGTATTTAATTCAAAATCTTTACACTAGTTAAGTGTCCCTAGAAGCATGTTGTTGCATGTTGTCCAAAGCCTCTACGACTCGATGTTCGAAGCCTTAATTATTCGATAATACCAATCATTTCTTTCCAGTCAGGCTGATAATTCACATAAGTCATTGAACTACCTTACTATTCTCATATTGAGTTAAGAGTTGACTGCTTGGTCATTCTTTCATATTGCAGAGGTACATTCATCTTTGGAACAATCTCTCAAAATTTCTCCATCACTTTCGCTTCCATGATCGTAACCCTTGAGACTCTCGACTTTTACCACTAAGGTTAATGGTTACACAAATTCTGTTTTAATGATCTTAAATTCGTTATCACCACGAATTGAGTGAACAATTTATATGTCCTAGATTAATCACCATGGAATTGACGAAAACTCCACTTTTGTGGTTCGTACCTTGTAATCTCTTTTTATTTTTGTGAGATCTTTATGAAATGTTCTGAACTAAGAAGTTTTTTCCATAAGATCCAGTTTTTATTTTTCTTGAGATTTTTATAGTTATCTAGTCACTCAAATTTATTTCAAAGCATACTTTTTTTTATGGCTACACTGGTCAGAAAAGTACTTCTTCCGAATGTTCGGACCTATATCAAGTTTCAGAGTTTGGTTGAAGATGAAGCCACCCATTAAGCCTTATTAAAAGAAGCCTTTCACTGTTTCTCAACAAACAGATGATCGTAATTTAAGGGGACACCACACAGACCTTCCGAGTCTCTCTTGAATTTGAAGGAAGAGATCGTTGCCCGGGATCCAACTGCTTGATGTATTTATTGACATCACCAAAATCCCTTAGAAATTTAGCTTTATTTCTTTATCTTTGGCACACTCTTGCACGGAGATCCTTGTGATTTTCAAAAAGTCTGGTTCATAGTTCTCATGGTTACCTTCAGATTCGGAGAACAGGCAATGGCAATCAAATACGAATGGGCAGTTCAGAAAAGCCAATATTTAAGGAATACGAATCGGTGATTCTTAAAGGATAAGATTGCGATGATGACGCGTGCAAATTTCAAAATGAACTGACATCACGGCTTGTCATTTAAGCGGCCTGACATCACGCATGTCACACACGCTTTTTTAGGCGCTTTTTTTAGGAAAATGAACAGTCTCTGGTTGTAGTTCTCTCTTCTACACTGATGATAAACGGGCTTTGATGGTTCATTCTTCATTACCGCTTTCAAACTATCGGCGATTAAAAACCCTTTTCTCAAGCAATGTTCATCTTCTTCTCCGACGATTTCAATGGCTGCATCATCTGAAACTCCCTCTGGCACTGATCAAACTGCAACATCTAGTCTACTAGGCATCAAGGCTAATCAAAATCTCATTTTGGACCTCGATCCATCCAAGTATGATGCTTTTCTGCAACCACTGATAGAGTGCCTGAAATACTCTCCACTATTTATTGCCCTATCGAAGACAGAGAATGTTCCATTGGATGTTCTCTCTAAAGCTTACTCTTCTGCTAGATATTAGGAAAGTGGACCAATCATTACTTTTGAGGTTGATTCTTTTAAAACCAGCATCACCAAGGCACATTTTAGCCGACTGCTAGGGCTTTCTGATGCTAGAGATCTGATCGATCCTGAGTCCAGCTCCTCTTCTGCCATTCTGGAGATGTTCTACCGAATGTGTTATAAAGATCATCTTACTGTTCTATCAAAGTTTAAGAAGCCCAATCTTCCTCCAATGTGGAATGGGTTGTTTACTCTTATTTTCAAGAGTTTCTTCGAGAGGACCACGGGGTCAGACAGTGCAAGTAAGCTCTTCCTAACGATTCTTTATGGTCTTTACTCTGGAATCAATTTGGACTATGGTTCAATACTCTGGACTCAACTAGTTCAGAGCACTTTAACTATAACAACGCACATAGAGATCTCTTGTGCTCGTTTATGGGCCATTATCATTCAGCGAGCAATCAATCGTCATCATGTTCCTGTGATAGAGGGTTCGGCGATTACAGCAATTCCGATGTTCCATACTTCTAATGTTATCATCTTATATAGTTCGTGGTTCGCATTTATCGGATCCATTCCAGAGGCGATGCTTCGCAATGTTCCACCCAACGGTGAAATTATCACCGCATATCGTAGTCTACCAGCATCACGTCCTCGTCCTTTAACCCCTGAAATGCAGAAAGTTTTGGAAGAGGCAGACAAGCCTAAAAAGGGAGGCAAACGAAAACCGAAGGTTGGACCATCCGAACCACCTGAAACTCCAAAAAAGAAGAAAGTTAAGAGAGCTGCTCACAGACCGCGGACTCCTACTCCGAGTGATGGGGAGGATTCACAGTCCAATACTATCTCTGATGTTCGTATTCCCGAGCAAGAACAAGAAGACACACCTGCAACTTCACATCCTTTAGTCTCAGATCCAATCACTACAAGTCCTCCGGTATCGTTTTCTCTGCCAAACTTAGTTCCCATTACATATGATTTCTTTCAAGACTTCACTCCACCATCACCAACTGCTACCACCATTCCCATCTTTATTGCTCCCTATCTGAATATCTCGGTGGGATTTTTTCAACCTCAGATGTCCATGGCTCAATCTTCTTCACTTTTCACTGATTCAACTGTCACCACGACAACAACAACAAGGACACCACCAGTCAATGTAAACATATTTGATACGGGGGCAGGGGATTCTAGTTTCACATCTAGTGCTGCTTTCACTCCTATCTCTCTAATTCGACAAGATGATATGGATGCAATGTTCAGAGATGATCAGGATGACCAAGAGGACTTTCATTTCAGTATTTTTAATGTGTAACACCCATAAAATTCGAGCAAAATTTAAAACTTTTTAAATCCTTTGAAACCATTCGATTATTAAATTTTGTTTTCAAAATTGTTTAAACATCAGAGTTCCCAGAATCATAATCATCAATAGAGGAAGTGTACGGTCACGCCTTCGCCTACCCGCGGCCATCCGCTGAACCTGAAACAATAAACTGAAACTGTAAGCCTGAAAGCTTAGTGAGTTACTCCCAAAATACCAACCTCATATAACCACATCCATATCATATCAATATATACAGAACATCGATGCATCTCGAGTCTATAGTGTGACTGGTCCGCCCGCACCGGACCTTCAGTCCACCTGGTCCACTCTCTGAGTCTACAATATGACTGGACCGCCCTCTCGGGGCCTTCAGCCTATTTGGACCGCTTGCCGGGCCTTTAGCCTGACTAGGTGCCCTCCTGGGCCCGCAGTCTATCCGGTCCGCCCTGGGTATGTTGGCCTACAACACGAAGCAGGACCCGCCTCAACCCAAACCCCAAACAAACAACCATGTGTAGATATAATAGATAATCACATAACAGTCCATAGACGAATGAACCGAGCTAGCAGATCATATATCATAGCAACATCCTAACCAGGATACTGACCTAACCGATTACTAACATAACATCATGCTAAAACCATGACAATCATGTGCACATAGATATCATATAACACTAGCATGTATACATATAACAGTCAAACCGATGTAACAGATCATAGCAACAATCCTATAACCAGGATATTGACCTCACCGGTCACTAATATAGCATATCACCATCCTAACTAACAGGATGTAAATATGTAAGCATAACATGCAATAATCCAAATACAATCCATAAAGGGTTGGCCTTGGTGCCTTAGACCCTGTCGATATAGTGAGGATAACTCACCTTGCAATGCCGGACGGTACCACGAGATCACGCTCCTGAAACACCGCCCCAAACTCTAACACCTATAACCATCAATGATCCAATTCATAAATGTCCGCTTACCAATTACTCTCAAAAGTCAAACTGGTCAACCCTTGGTTCGAGGTCAAAGTCAACTGTCAAGGTCAACAGTCCATGTTGACCTCAACTCGTCGAGTACCCTCAGCTACTCGCCGAGTTCCTTGCATAACTTGCCAACTTGCCCATTCACCATGCCACTCGCTGAGTCCAAGGCAATATTCATCAGACTCGCCGAGTTGTTCATCCAACCCGTCGAGTTCATGACCATCTTCATATGACTCGCCGAGTCCCTTCAGTCCTTCATCCATACAGATTCTTTTTAAGCCATGCCAAGACTCCATACTACAGATCCAAGCTCCCAAGGCATGATTATCACATAAAGTTGCAAACTTTACGTGTATGCAAGGCTCTAATGACTAAAAATGCCAAAACTAAGCTTGAAATGGGGTTTTACACTTAAGGAGGGGTTCATGCTTGCCAAAACTGATAGCTTTATGGACTTATAAATCAAAGAGAGTTCAGATCTGAAGTTACAACTTCAGATCTAAGCTCATACCTAAGAATAGCTTCATAACCAAGCCAAGAAGCCCTAACTTCATCCAAAGAGGTCTAGAAAGGAATGAGGCCAAGATCATGAATTGATACCTCAAATGAAGCTAGCTGAGATAGACCTCATATCCACAACATTCTTGCTTCCGACTTGTTGATCTTCAAACTTCTTGCATCAAGGTCTTCTTTCCAAGCTTGAAATTTACACTAATATAGAGCACACACACGAATTAGGGTTTCTGGACTCTCAAGAGGCTGCAAAGGAACTAAGGGAGGCTAATGATCCCTTAAATAGGGTGCCAAACCCCGGAAATTAGGGTTTCACCCTCCAGCTCCAACTCGTCGAGTCACTCTTCCGACTCGGCGAGTTGGTCACTTAAACAAGTGGCCCAAACCTTCTACTACTCGACGAGTCAGGCAACCAACTCGTCGAGTAGATCTTGAATTCATGAGAATTCATAACCACTTGAACTAGACTTCGTCCTCGAAGTCTGCTGCGGTGAACATCCTCGGATAGTGCTCCCGCACTCTGCCTTCGGCTCCCACGTCCAGTCGAACCCTCTTTGGTGCTCCCACTACACCCTTAACAAAGGTACCTACTTGTGCTGCAGAACCTTCACCCCTCTGACCAGAATGGCCACAGGCCTCAACATCATACAAAATCAATCCACTGAAACACGAACACTCATGCCTGGCCCAATCAGCCTCGGGCTGAATGCCAAGCATGCCTACGATAGGTCCAGTCATCCCTAGGATGGAATACCTCTATGAACATAACTCGAGTCTACTCATAATTGAGATCCAAGGATCTATCCTTGCGTCTCATCCACCATTCTCGGATTTGTCACAACCGAGTGCAACTCCCCCGAATCTTCAACAATACATCCAATACGAACGCGCTCCTACAACAGACATAACCAACACAATCTCTATGCCCACAACCTATGACTGGAATACCCTTACGTGGTCCTCAGCATAGGTCTGGATTGCCTCTGATCCCATAGCATGAGTCTGGTATGCCCTCCCCGGCCCTCAGCTCATGACTGGAATGCTCCCGATGACCGATTGACACTACTATCGTCACTTCATTTGCCCAACACTCCGAACCTACGGATATCCACTTTCATCCGCCACTCGAAGGGCCTAATCGACGCTCGTCTCATCAACGAACAACATAACGATACAAAAACTACCACCACACATGAATCCCAAGTCATAGACCTACTTCAACTCTTCCTTCTACAATATGATGTTTCTCAAGCGAAGTCGAACCTCCTTGGTTCCAACTTGTCTACCCACAATCCGAACATCGGACACCTCACCGATTACTGAACCAAAACACACACACACACACACAAATGGCAGTCCCACGTGTCTCCCCGAAAGGAAACCGACTGGCTGGACCTGCTTCCATGCCCTGTCACCAACTCCTGTCAACATAATGAATGTTACATGACCCACGTCAGCCTCCCAACCTATCTGGTCTTTAGTGACCCATCTTCTCCTTACTTTAGACACGCTATGGCTATATCACAAATGAAATCAACCCAAGACAAATCACAATAACTTAAACCATCATCAACATACCTATCACTACTGGCCCACCAGTACGACACTCATATCTGAGCCATATCACCCCTTCTGGTTGGAAAACCAATCATGTCTAGTTAATTCAACTGTAGAGCTGAAATCCTAAGGGTTTGTTGGCTTACCGCCACAACCCTACCGCTCCCTTCGAGCCTCCGTGCCTACGACTTACATTCGGCCCGCACTAGGTATCTTGGCCTACTGCATAGAGCAGAACCGCCTCAGCCCTATCCAACTGCCATAGACGATCATGAGAAATATCTAACCCGGTTCCCAAAACCTGAATGATAGGATATTCTAATCACAAACCTTCCCAAAGCTGATGAATACCCATTCAGATCCACTCTTAGTCCCCAGCTAGAGTATTACCCGATCCAAGAAGATGAAACCTCAGAGACACTCCAAACTGATGAGATCACCAAGATCCTTTGAACTCCGTTCGACTACTAATAACAACTTCTGATCAACCAAAATACACCGGAGTCTGTTGGGGTGCAAAGTTATTCATGATTGACTTTGTAAATGTTTGACTTTTGTAAAACCCACCTGCATGTGGAGTATTAGCCTTTTGACACATGTGTTAGTGAGAGTGAGAGAGAGACATGTAAACACCTCTATATAAGGTGGGTTCATACCACTTGTAGAGGTGTGCTTAAGAGATGTAAAAGTGAGTGTGTAAGTGTCTGTTATTTATGTAGTCTAGTTCTAGATCCTTTTTGTAACACCATATACAATCAATACATCTCTTGAACACCCAAATCACCATGTTCAGTTGTGCAATCTTTAATTTCGCATGCCAAACCATGTTCTTTGTCACTACAATTGGTATCAGAGCGGGTCTTCAAGATCAAGGTGATTTTTGAAGAACGATTCTCGGTTTGGCAACTTTTGTCGCAATTTGAACAATTTTGGTGAGTCTCTCTCTATGATCTCTCTTAATCTCATTGAAATTGTGCGTTGCATTCTTGATTTTTGATCGTTTGACTCGTTGGATCAAATTTTTATTGAAAAACCCCGTTGTGTGATCCAATAATTTTTTGATTAGATCAAGCCAACCAAAATCAAAATCAATTTACTGTTCATTAATGGAGCCCAAAGTTTGTTTAAAATTCGATATCAGTGTTATCTTTTACTGTTCATCGGATTGATTCAAAGCCCAATTTGTTTCCAATACCTGATTCCTAATATCAATGGTATTTTTATTCATATAATTGATAAGCCCAAAGTTCAGATTCTTACTGTTCATGTTTGTGAGCCCAAAATTCATTTACATCATATGATCAATAAGACTTGTTCCAGATCTAGTCGGACGCATCAAATGGTTGTACATTTGAATTCATTCACATCTGTTCTTTCTTCTTAATCGATAACCCATGATTTTCTTCTCGTTTTCTCGATAATATTGTTTGCTTTCTTTTGTTTAAATTCGATCAATAATCTGATAATGTGTTTTGATTTCATCGGATTTGGAACATGATGAAATCGGGTTTATATAAGTTCAAATGAAGAAATAATCAAAACTAATTCTTGATTTTGATGAACTTGTATAAAGAACACATGAATATGATGCGAATCTGTTCAATAATCATATTTCGATCCATAATTTGGTGTGTGAATCATTCATTTGCTGTTTGATAATCTCTGATGTCGAAAAAGTCAAAATGAAGAAAAGTCAAACTTAGCTTAGAATCGATAAACTGATGAATTGGATGTCAAAATCGTTTGTTAAAAGATGGCTATGGACTATTGATGTCGACATCATACTTGATTTGGGGTTTAGTATAAAAAATTGTATGATTTGAAGTTGATTGTTCGTATGTGAAGAGTTTGGAATGAATGTCTTGATCTGGGTCGAAAAATGAATCTTGGTGTGTGAAAGTATGTTCGAATGATTATGGTTTGAACGACGAGAAGATGATTTTGATCGATTGATATACGAAGAGTTCCTGTATGGTGCTAAGCAATGGATTTTGAACACGAATTGGGTGTTGTTATGAATCGATGGTTTTGGAATAAACTGGAAGTGGATGATTTGGTATTTGGGTTAATCAATTTTTGGTTCGCATCTTATGATTTCGAAGGGTTGGTTAAGTGAAATCAAGAATCGATGTTTGGAAGTTTGTTTTTGTGATCGATTTCGAATGTTTAGTTGGTATTGGGAATTTGAACGAAAGGCAATTGTTTGATATTCGAATGGTATGTAGATGATTCTTTTCATGAGATCTGTTAATGATGAACAAATTGAAGGGTATAACAATGATTGTTTTCGAATGGTTAGCTGATGTTGGGTTTTGATTAAAGCGAATCGTACGAAGGGTATAAAGGATTCGAACGAAAGGGCTATTTGGATTTTATTCGAAGGGTATTTTTTGATTGGAACGAAGGGTGTTTGTTTGGGTTAATGAACGAAGGGTATAAAGAATTAGATTCGAAGAGGGTGTATTGAAAATTCATACGAAGTTTTTTACTGTTCATAAGAAAAGCTTCGTATGCTTCTTATGCTTCAACATTTCCAATGAACTTAAAGAAAATGTAAAGTTTCGAATTTGACCCCTGAACCTTCGAATTTTTGAGACTTCGAAAATTAAAGCAAGTTTCGTATGTTTGCACTTTTCACCCAAATTCGAAAATCTTTTGGAGCTTCGTATATTTTGAGCATGCTTCGTATGATTTGAGCACAAAGAGCAGAATTTTCGAAAATGGTCCCCGAGACTTCGAATTTTTGGTAGTTTGCACCCAAATTCGAAAAAGGACTATTTTTTGCTAAAAATTAAAGAAAGTGCATTTCAGGCCCCTGCAGTTTGTGCAAATTGACACTTTTTACCCAGATTTGAAAAAATGGGGAGTGTTTTGCATATTTTGCTATTTTGGCGCAACGAGTCACTGCAAAATTTTGAAATTGACAATTTCAACCCATTTTTGAGAAATTTTGTCAAAGGCAATCCGTGAACAAAGATAAAAATTGATTATTTTTTGAATTTTCCGGATTGAAGCAAAAAGTTTATGCCACATGTTAAGGGGGAGTTTCGACACGAAAAATTCCAAATAGAGCACGTTCTTTTTCTTTTGGAGTTTTATAATCAAATTTCGATTATAAAAAGGGGGAGAAGTTTTATATTAAAATTCGAACTTGAATTTTTCATATCACATGGATTTGAAGACCGAAGTGATCTTGAAGTTTTGAATCTTACGAGATGATGCAATTGGAAGTTCAGAAGTGATGTATTCGAAATGGGTTTGGTTTTATTGAAGATTTTTGGGGTGTGTTTTTATGCACAACTTTTGTGTGATTATTTGGAGTTAATCATTCGTTGCTGCTCGGATTGTATGGTCTCACATTCTAGAAGAGTCATGGAAGAATTGAAGATTAAAGTTTGTTTCGACATGTGTCACCTTTGAGGCTCGAACTGTGTAGTTGCTCGACTTTGGAAAAATTGAAGTGGGTCATTCATTCCTAACTTTGAGGGGGAGAATGTTGGGGTGCAAAGTTATCCATGATATACTTTGTAAATGTTTGACTTTTGTAAAACCCACTTGCATGCGGAGTATTAGCCTTTTAACACATGTGTTAGTGAGACTGAGAGAGAGACATGTAAGCAACTCTATATAAGGTGGGTTCATACCACTTGTAGAGGTGTGCTTGAGAGATGTAAAAGTGAGTGTGTAAGTGTGTGTTATTTATGTAGTCTAGATCTAGATCCTTTTTGTAACACCATATATAATCAATACATCTCTTGAACACGCAAATCACCATGTTCAGTTGTGCAATATTTAATTCCGCATGCCAAACCATGTTCTTTGTCACTACAGAGTCCTTAACCTACTCCAGTGGCATGCTTAATACTTGGAACAGACCTATTGATTGCTATAGCATAGCATCTCACTCAATACCCGAACATAGATCTACAAACATATACAGAGTCTTCAGCATGATTGGACCGCCCTATCAGGCCTTCAGTCTATCTGAACCACTCTTAGAACCTTCAGCATGTCTGGACCGTTCTCCGAGCCTTTGGTCTAACTGGTACGCCCTAATGGCCTTCAGTCTATCCAGACCGCTCTAAACCATTGAGCATCTCTCTGGACCCTCCCGTCCTGATGCTCTCTCCCATGCATCCTGTTCTCACCCACTTGGGCTTCGAACTCCAGATCTACTATGTGGACTATATCCCCAGCCTAACCCTAGACCTCATGTCGATTGTCCACCCACTCGGAAATCCGTGGTCTGTTCCCTGACCCGCGTGTCTACCACATACGCTAATTAACCCGCACTCCCATGCTGAATACACTGCTGAGCCCTGGCAGATAACACAAAAACCCTCAATATATTAATCCAAAAACCCTTAGAGTCGAGCACGCCCTCGACCGAATACTCAAACTGAACTCGATTCTTGACTAGAACTCCAACAAGGTTCCCCAACTCCTACTATCAAGTACCCAGAAGACGTGTTCTTATGTTGGGGAGT